>NW_023503512.1:428759-538325 GCF_014529535.1 Bradysia coprophila | reverse complement strand
AGCTATCTTCTCTCTTCGTAGTTGGACGCAGTGAATCTAAATCACAAGCACTTCTTATCTAGAACACAGCATCTACTCCGGTCCCAGTAACAACAAATAATATTGTCATTCTTTGGCTGGCACTATGCGACCAACTTTCATGTAAGACAAATATCTGTCGAGATCTCAAAACTGTTTTGTCCTCCGAAGTAATCCATGAATTGTCGGCATTTTATTTGCTTTTAGTGTAACACTTTCAAAATAGATTTAATTTTAACATTTAAAAAAAGTCAAAAATGCAAAAAAAAAATGATTTTGTCATTGAAAAATAGATAGAAATTGACAAAGTTGCCGATCACAAAAATATGTCGTCGATTATATGCATTTTTTATGCATAGCAAAAGAAGGCAGGAACATAATATTTGTCTCGCAGTTTCTTTGCGCTAAATGAATTTCACTAAACAATACCACGTATATCATCTTATTGACATTGCAACTACAAAGTTCAACTTTCTTATAAGAAAAATATTCCTGTCTTATTTTCCTATGCATAAAAAATGCATTTAAATCGAGGACATATTTTTGTGGTCGGCAAATTCGTCAATTTTAATTTTGTTTACGATATCTCAAAACTGTTTATTCCCCCGATCTTATGGAAATAAAACCGATTTTGATTATTATTTTTTTAATCGACGAAGAATGGAATTCCCGAGATTAAGTTCAAAGATGGGCCTACGGATCTAGAAACTTTTCCAGAAAAACAGGTTTTTACTCTGTTGATAGTTAAATGTATTATTCCGTCGACTAGAGACGAGCGGTTGGGTTTTTTTTTGTCTTACATGAAAGTTGGTCGCATAGTGCCAGCCAAAGAATGACAATATTATTTGTTGTTACTGGGACCGGAGTTAGATGCTGTGTTCTAGATAAGAAGTGCTTGTGATTTAGATTCACTGCGTCAACTACGAAGAGAGAAGATAGCTTGCTAAGGAAATTTGTATCACCGCTTCATCTGCTCTGCGACTGCTTGAAACTTCGATCGGACGGTGACAAAAGAGAGCTTTGTATGTGGTTATCAAAAACTGAACAGATGGATCAGAGGAAGTCGCAATTTCCTACGTTTAGCGATCATTAAAGATGACCTGAAGAATGTTTGATTTGTTCTGTCGATTCAAGTGGATATATGGAGTCGTTTGTGCACGATCTCAATTAAGCGTCTCCGCTTCATTTAATTGTCGCATCTAAAAACGAAATGCCTCTGCGCAACATAAAGCTGGTGTTCGAGCTGGTGTTAGAGTGAAGAACGAAGACTACACCAACAAATCTGTTGCAAATCTGCATGTAGCCACCGAGTGTCTATAATGGGCCGTCGTTTTGGATACAAATTTCTTTCCACAGAATAATTTATGAAAATTGATCCAAATGTGAAAATAAAAAAAAAGTTGCACAATTTCGCAGTACCTTAACCAGAACGTTTACAATGTCTTCCAGAGAGGCGTATGTTTTGTTCAAGTAAATCATAACATAGGCTTCGCGGGCCAATTCTTACATAAATGTTATCAGCGAAGGATTTTGTGATGATTTGACTTAGTTTCATTACGACTTATTCCCTAAACTGTATTTTAACTCTCGATTAACGACCGTTTTTTGCCTACAGATCCAAAAATTCTGTGAAAGTTTACGTTCAAAATTCACTTTTATGAGATGTACCGATACAACGCACTTCAAGCATGCGTGGTACTCTAAATGGGGTACCGAAACGTGACAGTGTGTCACACAACTGTACAGCACTGTAAAAAACCATTTCATACAAAATATTACTCTATTTGGCAGCTGTCAACTATGATCACTTTTGCTTGAAGTGCGTTGACCTATAGCAAAAATCAACAAACACGACAACTGTCGTCGCTTTGTATGCATAATTTGTGCATAGAAATAAAGACTGACATTAAGACGTTAGACGTAAAATTTGATTTGCTTTTTTCTATAAAATAGTGAGCTGAATGGCGTGTGGTAATTTGGCACACGGTGCAAAATAACGCAATTTTCAACTGCGTAATAGGTGAACTCACACACAGTTTTACTTCACTAAAATTTCGTAAAAGGGATAATAAGCATTAAATTTGCGTGTGCAAGATGGACTGAAGAAAATTGCCTTCAATAGGACAAAACTTAACGATTTCAAGATAAATATGTATGAAATATGCATATAGAAATAAAGTGCTGGTCAATAGCAAATAATTAGTTGGTGAGAAAATTTTTTAACTTTAGAGATTACCCGGATTAGATGTATACTTTTCTTATTTACTCACACAAGCCTTTTTTTCTATGCATAAATTATGCATACAAAAGTGGTCGTGCTTGTTGATTTGTCATACATTTCTATTTTGTTGATTTCGATGCGAGAGACAATAGTCAAATTTTTTTAATTCCCCGGTGAAATAAAATAAAATACAGTCCACTATTAAAAATTGAATTAAAGAACAAAGGAAGGCCATCTGTAATTTGGCTGCGAATTTAAAAATTTATTAAATATCGATCAATTACACCAAACAATTTAAAATAAAATTACATAAAACTATCGGCTAAACAAAGTTAAAACGCCGACAGTGAAAAGTTCCGGCCAAACAGACAAAAAACCGAGAAATTAAAGAAACGGCTACTGAAAAATTAACGGCCACAAATAATTGTAATAAAATCAAATAATCGGCAACAGCATATTAAACGGCCGCACAAGATTAATTTTTTAATAAAATCACATAAAGTGCAACCATCATCAGTAAACGAATTGCGACGAACAAAAGAAAGTCGCCACACATACTATACACAGTACGAGAACAGTCTTTGCCAGCATAACATTTTTTTTTTACAAAGATACTTCTCGATAGAAAACTCAAGGTCGTCACGACTTTATGGGACAAAATTTACGATGCTAATACAACGATGATGGAGTCAACAGATTTTAGTTTTCAAATCAAACATGAAGAAACTGTATCGAAAAAGTATGACGTAGCTTTCAGTATTTTCGATGCTTCCGTTGTGCTGACATATTCATACTTCGACCTTCTGGAAGCACAAAGTTCCAATCAATCAATTCAAATAAGCGAGGTAGTGAGGGTCATCGAACAACAAAAAGAAAATGTAATGGCACTGTTCTGGCAAACTCGCCAGAATTCAACAAGCAGCAGCATCAATTAGCGAAAGTCTACCGCACCTACAATCGACGAAACCCTTACGTCGTATTTGAATCAATCAACCGTTAGCAGCAAGCAGAATCGAAGATTTTCCATTTAAAGGCGTTGCGTTTAATTCAACGTATTTCAAATTTGGTCCGAACGTGACAATTTTTTTTCGAAATCATAGAATGGGCGTTACCGTTTGGAAATTATTGGAAAATTGTTCAACAAATCCTTGATGAGTTGGTGGCCAATCAAAAGAAATTCGGTTGTAGAGCTGATGAACGTACTTGGGGTCGGGAAGACCAACACCAAATTATTGGATTAAACTCCATCCGGCAACAATAATTATATCGACAACAATAGCTACGTTATAAGGACAATTAGGTCATATCGGATCAACAAAAACCAATAAATACAATCCAGTCAGCCATTCAACAACAAAAAGAAAAACAAACTCACTGACCGTATCATCACAAAAATTCCGGAGCGTTTCATGAAGTCATACAAATTTTCGAGTCACATCCATATCATGGTCATCCGATACAGTTTGATGACCGAATCGTTTGAAACAACCCACGAACATGGTTGTTCCAGTACCCATGTTTGGGGTCGCTATTAGTCCCTAACTTGGCCCACTAGGATTAAACCTAGGATTAAGTAAAAGGGAAGTTGACAAATGTAGATAAAATATCAACAAACACTTAGCTTTGATCGAGTTTCAGTTAAATTTTTGTGTTGGTTCATCGCTTTAATAAACAACTGAATCATCCAACGTTGCAGTATTGGTGTCGAATTACAGGACTTGGCCGTTGGTTTACTCCACCGAACGCTTCCTTCCTTTATCACCAAACGATTCATCTTAAGCACGTTTCGTTCCCATCAACTAGTGCTCCATTTATGAAATAAATATTCGTCACACACTAGTCAAGCAAAAACCAAACTCATCACTTCAAATGGGTTCTCGCTGAGAATTTCATTTTTCTGGTCGATCTGGTTATGGTTTATCCAACAAGGTCCTTTAAATTTCAATCCGTTTAGGACAAATCTATCGAGCACAATTTTAGTTGAATCAAATAGAACGCGGCGTCAAAACAAGTGTTTCGAGTGGAAACTGGTCAACGATGTCCTTTGTTATGATTATGAATACGAATGTCAATCACCACCTCACAGCTGATCAATTGGCTTAGTTCAATGACCTGTATGCGATATCAACAGCTGAGCAAACGAAACAATCGTGGGAAACAATTCAATTTTGTATAATATTTTGCTTTTCTTTTCCTCACTGAGGGGTTCAGGCCATTCTCCGGGTCAATAACGTTAATAGCGCCACCGGTTAGGAATTATTATAAGTAAAACTCTTTGTCATCGTATATGCCTACGGGCGATGATATTTGTTAGCAATCATACGGGATTGAATTCCCACAAATAAATAAGTTGGAATCAAAGATAAGTAATTTTCATTTTCAAACAAAATTTCTGAAATAACTATTATATCAACTGGGGAATTTAAAAAGTTACTGACTGTTTTTACGAATTTCTTCTCAAACAATCTCTGGAAAATTCAGAGATTTTGTACACGGATGAATTCGACTTTTCTCACTGAACTACATTGCTAGTACAGGCAGGTTCCGTTCAACAGAAAATGTTACAGAAAATGTTCCTCGAGAACCTTGTAAGAATTAGCCCCGGCGAAAGCCAATTTCTGTTTTGTCATTTTCCTTTTACAAAACATGAAATACATTATTTGTCTTCGAGCCAACTTAATTCTCCTTATACATAATGGAAAATATAAATCTAACTTCCGTTAGCTCATTCCTACAGGGGACGATTTTTCTACAATTTGACTAAAAAAAAGTTTCATTCTGTTCCCTAAACACAATTTTTGCCCTAAACTGAATGTTAACTCTCGATTTAACGAGCATTTTTGTCTACAAATCCGAAAAGTCTCTGAAATGTACGCATAAAAATTCACCCGCATGCCGCATAGAACAAATCAACAAAGACGACAATAATCGTCGTCGCTTTGCATGCATAATTTGTGCATAGAAAAAAAGACAGGCAATCTTGATATGTGCTGCAAGCAAGTGAGAAAGGTAGACTTTGTCCGGGTAATCTCTAAAATTACAATGTTTCGTACTACATAACTACAATTCAATTTTCGAAGGACGCTTTTTTCAGAAAATAGTAAAACTCGCTGAATTTTAACTAAACAATTTTCTCGCAGGGAATGTACCGTCTATAAACAGCCCAGCTCACAAAACCATTTTGGTGTTTATTGTTATGCTACCAACTTTCTTGTAAGACAAATTGCTTGTTCCTGTTATGTCTTATTTTTCTATGCATAAAATGTACGCGTACGAGATAACTTCAGATATAATACCATTTGATTTCGATGGGAGAGACAATAGTCATTTTCTCACCTCCGATGAACCTCCGGATGCCTTGTGAAAAATTATGTGTCGACCTCGGGGAAAAAGTAGGAAATTTCATTTTCTCGGGTGAAAAATTCGCTACGCTCTGGCCACAAAGAAAACACAGTCGAAATGAAATTTCCATTTTTTTTCCTTGGTTAACAAATAACTATTATATCAAATGGGGAATTTTAAATGTTTCCAACTACAAATTCCTTCTCAAAAAAATATAAAAAGGTTTGTGGGCTGTGATGGCTGCCTCCCTCTAGGTATAATTACTCGTAGATAATTCGACTAAAAATAAGTTCCCTAAACAGAATTTTTGCCCTAAAGTGACTCTCGATTTAACGAGCATTTTTGTCTACAAATCCGAAAGTCTCTGAAATGTACGCATAAAAATTCACCCGCATGCCGCATGAAATAAAGAACAAATCAACAAAAACGACAATTGTCGTCGCTTTGCATGCACAATTTGTGCATAGAAAAAAAGACAGGCAGACAATCTTGATATGTGCAAGCAAGTGAGAAAAGTAGACTTTGTGGATCATCCGGGTAATCTCTAAATGTTTTGTAGTACAAAACTGCAATTTAATTTTCGACTGACGCTTTTTTCTCAAAATAGTAAAATTTGCTGAATTTTGACTAAACAATTTGGCAGCTGTCGTCGCTTCGCATTAATATTGTGCATAGAAAAATAAGAGAGTCACTTATCTTGGCTTGAGTGCAAGTATACACTTGGCTCAAGAAAATAAAATTGTTTACTGAATTTTTGTACATTTCACCCGATTGGAAGTGAGAGTACTGAAGTCTGAACGACGTCGGTCCAGTGGTTTGAGAACTATGAACAAAAAACATGTGGAGCAAAACATATCAATTGTCATTAAAATACTTTGAGTTTTTTCAAACAATGTTCACGGTGCCTTCGAAGCCCAAAAAACCATGAAATAAAGATTGCCCTGCAAGTTTTCAGAGTGCTGAACAAGTTCATCGAGAACCTTGTAAAAATAAGCCTCCGCGGAGACCAATTTCAGTTTAGACATTTTCCTCTTACATTCGGGCGAACTTAATTTTCCTTATACGTAATGGAAAATATAAAATAAGCTTCCGCGAGCTTATCCCTACAGAAATTATATTGGACGATTTTGCTTTAATTTGACTAAATATTAGTTTCATTCATTCTAAATATTTCTTAAACAGACTTTTTGCCCTAAACTGAATTTTAACTATCGATTAATTAGCATTTTTGCGAAAGATTACTTGCATTTAATCTTTCGAAAATAATCTGTCGATGGATTAGATCGAAATCTTCAAAGGGATTTCAATTTTATTATTTTGAAATTAAAAATTTTTTTCCAACATTTATTTGAAATATTGAGTCAGATTTAATTGTTTTATTTATTCTGAAATTGGAAATATTTGTTTAGTTGAAATTAAATGTTTTTTTTTTACTTAATTTGATCAGGATTTGAACTCGTTCACCTCGGTACCTCCGTATCTCCAGTCCTGTACTTTACCACTGAGCTATTGGGTTCGTAATCTTAGCAAGATTTATTTTCGCACCGTTGTTACGGAGATTTTACTCTTTCAAAGATTAAAAAATTAATCTTCTGAACGAAAAATTTGTACCAACTGAGGTAACCATCATAGTAGACGAGTTCAAATCCTAATCGAAGGCAACATTTTTTTTCATTTTACCAATTATTTAATAAACTATTATCATACTTCATAAATCTGTATGAGCAACGATAAGGAAGTTGAGCCTGGCAAAACTATTGAAAAGTACCATAAGCGTATGGAAAATATTATAATAACGATATTTTTCACCCATATTTAATTGTACCATTGATTAAGAAGTATAACAGACCAGTTTGCATGGAAGAATTATTTACTTTTTCACCGATTTTCTTTACTCGAAAATCAATATCCTTTAAGAAAAGCAAAAAAAAATCTGAAACATTTGGATTCTGTGGTTTTTACTTTTGCATCGCTAACAGATGACTAAAAATTACACATGGCAGTAGCTTCTAATCATAAACTCTAGATACCAGGACAATGAACTTTGAACAAAAACAAAACATTTTCGTGGCAAAATCTTCACTTCTAATTGCTACTATCAATTTTAGACATTTTAAACCGAAACTCAATCTATCGAAAGATTTAATTTTTGTAATCTTTGAAAAAAGATTGAAACGAAATCTTTCGAAATATTTAAAATATTCGTAATCTTTCCGTAGATTAAACATTAAATCCGAATTTTTTCTCTGTGTATTCAATTAATAAAATGATTCAAATAAACAATTGAATTGCTAAAAAGTATTTCACCGAATGTTCCTTTTTAAATGTATTTGCGGTATTCAATTTACTTGTCTTTTTTTATATGCACAAAAAATGCACACAAATCGACGACATGTGTGCTGAAACGAAAGAAATGGTCGTCTATTTGCGCTAAATGAATTTTACTAAACAATTCGACGTTATATCATTTTATTGACATTGAAACTATAAAAAAAATATTTTTCATTTCAATCCAAATTTTAATTGTCTAGAATGCTCACAAAACGATTTTGGTGTTTATAGTTGTGCGACCAACTTTTATGTAACACAAATATTACGTTGTATGTTACTGTCTTCTTTTGCCACGCATAAAAAATGCATAAAATCGACGACAAATTAATTTGTCAACTTTTATTTTGTTTACGAGATCTCAAAAATGTCCCTCCGAAGTAATCCATGTAATTCGAAGTAATTCTATTTGCATTCAATGCAACATTTCAAAATGTATCTTATGGTTGTAATTTTAACATTAAAAAAAAACTAGAAAATGTAAAAGGAAAAACTGACAAAGTTGCCGATCACAAAATATGTCGACGATCTATATGCATTTTTTATGCATAGCAAAAGAAGACAAGTACAAACACCGTAAGATTTGTCTTACAGGAAAGTTGGTATGTACAATACACGGAAAATAATTTGTTATCTCGTATCACGATGAGTAAAAGTACCTAGATTGGAAGCTACTATTTTTTATATAGTTTCAATGTCAATAAGATGATAATAACGTCGAATTGTTTAGTAAAATTCATTTAACGCAAATAAATGACAATTTCTTTCGCTTGAGTACACAAATTTGGAAAAAGAATGGGACATTTCTCTTCCATAATGTAAATGTAACACATAAACAATTGATTTTGCTTTGTTTAAATTACATGCACATCACTGATGTTGATTTATTATAAAGATAAACATATTTGTATAAAATGATAAACATTTGGTGTGATAAAAAAGTATTTCACCGAATGTTCGTTTTTAAATGCATTTGCGGCATTCGATATAGTTTCTTTTTTTGCTGGGATTGGGTTTTTGCTACTGGGAGAGAGAACGTACTAAAACGTAAAAAGCTGTCAAAAGATGTGACAGAGGGATTAGCTAAATATACTGAAATCAAACATTTTAGAGAATTACTCACTGTAGAATCTAAAACTCTATAACTTTGTCTTTTACACGAGGTTTCCATCTGCCGTATTTTCCGAGTTATGGCTGACATAGCTCACACTTAAAACGCTCATAGCTCCCAAATAGACGACTTTTTAGGAAAACCATGAAACACGTGTCGAATAAAATCTGAAACTCTATAAATTTGTCTTTTAAACGAACTTTCTATCTTTTATATTTTCTGAGTTATGGGTCATATAGCTCAATGGCTCAAAACGCTCATAGCTCCGAAATTATAAGCTTTTAAGAAAATTCCTTCAACTTAGTTTCTTAGAATTACGTCCTTAACATACCCTGAAAATTTCAGCCAAATTCACCGGTAAATTAAAAAGTTTCGCCGTAACAGAGTGACAAAGTGACAAAGTAACAAAGGTTGGTAAAATTCATCAATTTCAAAATGTATGAAAATGAATTTCTTCATACAAATTTCTGCAAGTTTCCAAGTTTTGAAATTTAATATCTCGGCCAAATTTTAACCTTATGAGGCGTGTGATAGCTCGTTGAACTCGTATGGACGCTCAGATTACGAATAAAATACTTTGGGGGTAGTATGAGCAAAGGGGGAAAAGTCAAAAAGTTCGTGTATATATGTTCCTCAGCCCAGCGGAAAAAAATTTTTGGCACTAACGTAGGGCCATGATAACCGAGCCACTATTGAGAATTTTAAATAAATCCAATCCACATTACATTCCATATTTTTGGCAGTTGTCAAAAGTACTATAGCTGCATAGATTTGCGGGCTCTTTTTCAAATATCGAATAAATTTTGCTTCAAGTCAAGTTCAATTTTTGCATTGATCAATTAGTTTTGGTAATTATTCTAATAATTATTAGGTACTAGATTTGAATTTAATTTTGTTATTAGATGCACAAAATTTATTCCACAAAAACATATTCAGTCAACATACATTTTCTATTGAAATTTCAATTGTCAAAATAAAATGGATTTATGATGACGAGAAGGTACAATTATTAAACCAAGGGCTTATGCAGAATCAGCAACAGCTGAGTCTCTCGAGGTGGTTGACAAAGACAATACTTTTGTATCGAAAACAATTTAAAGGCAAGCTACATACAGTACATACACACGTTAAGGTCATATATGTGCTGTATTTTATTCTGTATTTTATTTTTCTGGCTGTATTTTAAAGAAATTCTTTTTATTATTCATGATAACTCAAAGTGAATACAAAAACACTAAAAGTCAAGAAAAACAGAAAAACAGGAAAAGTAATTAAAAAGTATAATTTCTGCGAGATGAATGTACTTTCTCGTCATCATAAATCAGTGGCTTCGATGTCATTTTGACAATTGGTAATTTAATAGAAAATGTATTTGGCTGAGTGAACTGGTTTTGTAGAATAAAGGTGCTTTCAGTCTAAAAAAAATTCAAGCGTTTAGAAGAAAAATTCATCCGTTTACAACAAATGTTCATCCTCAATCACTTTCTCATATAATCCCATATAATCACCAAATAATCCCATATAATCCTTGTCATAAAATCAATGATTTACCCCTCGATTTAACTCAACAACGTAATAATTACTACTATACAATGATCACCGAAACTAACTGATCAATGCAAAAATTGAACAGGAATTGAAGCAAATTTATTCGACATTTGAAAAAAAACCGCTAATATATGCAGCTATACTACATTTGACAACTGCCAAAAATTTTGGAATGTAATATGGATTGGATTTATTGAAAATTCTCGATAGTAGTGGCTGGGTTATAATTGTCAGACAACGTGGCGTCCGACGTGCGATATTTCACACCTAAGGTAACTGATTGAAAGTTGACCTAGTGGAAAAGTCCGTGTAAATTTGTATGTAGAAAAAATTATCGGTCAACTCAACAGATGAGGCGACATTACTACACGGTCAATATCGTCAGGAACGATATTATCGTTTTTTAGACGATAGTATCGTCTAAAAAACGATATTATCGTCCAAAATTTTTTCATCCTGGACGATAATATCGTCTAAAATTATAAATTCTAAAATATTTTCAGGACGATATTATCGTTTTCTGGACGATAATATCGATACTATCGTTTTTTTGGACGATACTATCGTTTTTTTAGATGATACTATCGTCTAAAAAACGATATTATCGTTCAAAAAACGATATTATCGTTCAAAAAACGATAATATCGTTTTGGATGAAAATATCCTTTCTTTTTCTGAACAATTTTATCATTATTTTGGACGATATTATCGTCCTGGGCGATAATTTTTGGGACGATAATATCGTTCTGGACGATAGTATCGTCAAGAACGATAATATCATTTTTAATTTATTAATTTTTTTAAATTTGAGACGATAATATCGTCCAGTATGATAATATCGTTTTTAATTTATTTAAAATAAAAATTCTAGACGATAATATCGTCCTGGGCGATATTATCGTTCTGGATGGTTGATGAAGACGAAACACAAAATCTTGTAGATAAACAATGCTACAAAATCTTACATAAAACACCCGCATTAGTTACAGCGCCTAAGGCTTTCTTAAATCAATAACTTACTTCTAGTGTTTCGTCATAGAGCGTTCAATTAAAACGTCTCGGCTTATCATTTCCTTCTTTTGCTCAAGCTGTTTATTCAACAATCGCTTCAATCTACGTAACAATCTGGCATTAATCTTACGAATGACAATGAAAATTAACGATTTTAACTATTGACACGTAAGCACGAAGCTAGTTGTCACCATTTTGTGCCTTGTTGTCATTACCGTTTTGATCATTGTTATCCGTTTAAGAGCCGACGTTCCCAACATTTTACAAAATAATTGATCGCCCAAGACCACTGATATCGGTGTAGGTGACGCTTACAGATTCGGCTTTCTTCCGTTTGAATTCCATTCTTTAAAGCAATATACTTCACAATTATAAAAATTTTCCATCCTCAACATCTGCCACTTGTGACGCAATTTTTTTTTTTTAAATTTTCTTCCTAAAATTTTTCGGGTAAAACTTTCGCGTACTTTCCTCATCAGCTGCCATTTGTGACGCATATCTTTTTGCGTGTCGAATCTGTAAGCGTCAACTACACCGATATCAGTTCTTTTGTAAGTGGATAACAGGACTTGCGTCACACCTCCACTGTAAGTGGTTTTGGGCAATATCAGCTCTTTTGTAAGTTGTGATTTTTTAGAATTGGGTCGCAGATAATAGACAATTACATTGGGCAGTTTGAACGAAAATATTCTTCTTACCTGTATAACTTTCTTTTGATCTGAACCTTCCAGCTTTCATTTGACGAAAATCAAAAATTTGACGAAATTGGTCGACTAGAATGTGAAACTCTATAACTTTGTCTCTTACACGAGGTTTCTGTCTGCCATATTTTCCGAGTTATTGCTGACATAGCTCGCACTTAAAACGCTCATAGCTCCCAAATGGGAGATTTTTGGTGAAAACCATGAAACACGTGTCGACTGAAATATGAAACTCTATAAATTTGTCTTTTGAACGAACTTTCTATCTGCCATATTTTCTGAGTTATAGGTCCCATAGCTTAATTGCTTAACACGCTTATAGCTCCGAAAAATACGACTTTTAAGAAAATTTCTTCAAATTAATTTCTTACAATTACGTCCTTGACATACCCTGAAAATTTCAGCCAAATCCACCGGTAAATTTAAAAGTTTCGTTGTAACAGAAGGACAAAGTGACAAAGTAACAAAGGTTGGTAAAATTCATCAATTTCAAAATGTATGAAAATCAATTTCTTCATACATATTTCTACAAATTTCCAAGTTTTGAAATTTAATATCTTGACACCAAATTTTAACCTTATGTGAAGTGTGATAGCTCGTATCGACGCCCAGATTACGAATAAAATTCTTTGGGGGTAGTAGGAGCAAAGGGGGGCAACTCAAAAAGTTCGTGTATATAAGTTCATCAGTCCATTGTCAAATTTTTCAGTGTGAACTGACTTGCGTCACGGCCCTTCACTAACGTGAGCCATGATATCGGCGCGACGCCGAAAAAAGCTTCACGCCGATGCCTCGCCGCCGCCGACAAAAATGAGTCTCGCCGCTGCCGCCGATTAAAAAAAAAGGTCACGCCGCCGCCGCCGACTCTCATCTGTCGGCGTATCGAATTAGTGCAAAATAAACAAAAAATTCGGTTGATGCCCGAATGTAAAGATACGAATTAGGAACGAATTGCAAGTATCAACTATAGTGTTAAATAAACTAAATCGAAACTTCATAAAACTGTTCAATTGATTATAAAAATTGAGTGACTTTACCTACTTCTCTTCGTTTTGTAAATAGTTAATGTGTTACCCCTACTGCAATGTATTTCTGAAGCTCACGAGATATGCAACAAGACAAGCCTTAGTGACTTTCAATTGAAAATTGGGAAATTTTCCTGATGAAAGTAGCAAAGCCGGGGGAGGGGAACTAAGGATCAAAGACCTGAGTTCCTTTTTTTATTTTTGAAGCCTCCCAGTCTCCCAACCTAATCTAATCTACCCCTACTGCAGCGGCTTCATAATCATACTTGGATATAACACTCGAAAAATTACATAACTTCAAAAGGCACACAATTCTCTCGGCTAACGAATTGTCCAAGTTCATTTGTATCTTGTACAGTATCGACTTAATCTAACCAACAAATTTCCCGTATATTAGTCTATGATTAAAAGTATCTTGCTGTACGCGAGCCCAGTATGAGGAAATTGTGCAGAAACGCACGTATAAATTAACTTCTATTCTATTAAACGTTGCCTATTCTAGTTAGACTTTGTTAAATTTATTTATTATTCACATTAAAAACGTGAGTAACAAACGACAAAGGAACTTTGCTGACGGAAGTAATTCTCTGGTCTTGACTCGTCATTTTTAAGTGAATGTATGATTTCACAATTAAATTCGATGCCAAAATTAGTGAAGTTGGCTGCAAAATTATTCTGTATTACCGCTACAAGCACTCCGAAAGAGCTTAATTTTTTAATAGCACGAATGATTATTCACTTGAAACGATTGCGTTTGCGGATAACTTAAAACTGTATTCTGTTCATCCATAATAATTATGGTATTGAGGCATTGAGGAAGCAAAATTTTGTAAAGGTGTTAAAGATTGTCGTGTTTCCAATACTACTGAAATTGTGAAGTAAATGGCGAAATAATCAACTTGTAACTTGAAGTGCTCAACGCCACCGGCGCGCCGGCGCCGCCGACAGTTTACTCAGCCGGCGCCGACATCAAAACACTCACGCCGACGCCGCCGATGGAGCGTATATCGACGCACACGTCTACTTAAGGTAGAGAAAAAATGTCATGAAACGAAAGAAAGCCAAATCTTTCTAAAAAATGTTGGGTCAATTTTTAGTTGATGAAACTTTTGGATACAGGCGCAGAATGCATCACCCTCAATGACATTAGTTATTTTACACAACGACTTGCGTCACTTTCACCATTTATAGTTTTTTGACTGATTCAGTTTACCTCAGTTATAAGATTATTGGTCAGAAAATGAAAACCGAAATCTACAATTTATGAGGATTTATATTCGTAAAACTTTAAATAGCAAATTACACACAAATTACTAGGTAAACTGCGTAGAGTAACCCTGCGGCAGTACTGAAAAAATGCACGCTGCTGCCGCTGCTGCCAATTATTTGCTTAACTATTTCATACGATTCTAAGCTTAGATCTTCAACAATCTCAAAATGATCATAATCTTGAAACACCCGAATGTCCACACTGGATTTTATGTCAGAAAATTTCAAATATAATTCCACACTCTGCCGTATAAACGTTGGACTTTCATACTGTCCAACGTATATGCGAATATTAATGGGCTGACCATGCCATTCAGCAAAATCAAATTTTAGTGGCGATAATTGGTCCACATTATCATTGTCTATAGACAAAATGTTATTTTCGTTGTTGTTGGTGAATTGCAGCTCGTTGAGGTCGTATACACCAGATATTAAATGAATCGTATCGATTCTCAGATGTTCCGACGTTTTAGCTAGGAGTTTGTCAATCATGCAAAGTACCAGATGAGCTCCAGCTGAATGACCAGCAAGGCTAATTCGTCTGTATAATTTATAAGAAAATAAGTCAGATTCTCGTATTTCCGTAACCTTAAGAATTCGTACCTTGACAGTTCTTATGGGATTTTATAAACGCAACTGTCAAGTTACGAATATTTAGGGTTACGATCGCATGGGAATCGATGCACAGTTTGATTGAGAAAATCAGTCAGTCAAGGGACCTAACCCACCCATTCGGCGGGGCCTAGTGAATCAATTGTCCACGCCAATAGTGTAAAAAGAGTTTACGTAAATCGTTTCACTGCATCATGAGCTATATCCCATCACATAGAATGGGCGTAGATCGTGCTCCTCGGCCGTGGAATGAATGATGATGGTTTTTGCATGTAACTGAAGAGAAAATCGATTTTCATAATTTGTTTCAGCTTTTGTAATTATTGAGGTGGAATGTTGCGTTCTAAAGTTGCACCACTCCTCATGGTCCGCAATCTTCCCAGTACTAAAGTAAAGCTCTAGGATTTTGAAGGATTTCTGAGGTTTTTCGGGCTCTTTTCCAGAATTTCGAAGTTATTGAGGTGGCAATGTGTTGTATTCCACCAGCCCACATGATCCACCACCTTCCGACTCATAGAATTCGAAGAGGTTTTTCTAGGTTCCCTTCTGGACTTTTAGGATTATTGAGAGGACAATGTGTTAGTTCCTTAAATTCAGCCCACGTGATCCACCACCTTCACAGAATACAAGGAATTTGAAGGATTTGTGAGGTATTTGTAGGTTCCTTCTGGACTTTCAACATTGATGAGGTGGTAGTATGCTGGTTCTCAAAATTCCAACAGGTTGGTTCCTAAGATTCCATCATAAATTTATGACTGTAAGTAGTTTTTTCTAAACTTTGGCTCATATGAAAGGTACTTGATATGAGCATTCAGACGCACTGGCAGCTACGCAATAGGGATCAAGCTTCTGCTTTTTAACCTTTTGTCGGATTAGCTTTGCGTGTGATCTATCCCGTAGACAATGAAGACTTAAGAGTGAATGAGTAAATCGTTTTACATCAGTGAATCATCTACGGTTCAGTTTGTACCTATTTTTCATTGTTCAACCGAATATACTCACCGTGATTGTGCATAGTCTGGACTGTTTAAAATGAATTCCCCAAATTTAGCAACTTGTTCAACCAATTCAGTCAACGTTACGGTAGGACAAAGATCGTATCCTAGTACAATGACTTTTATACCGTCCGCTACTAGTGGTGAGACACAATAGGCACTCATATTCTTGTCAAGCATTTGCCAATAACCACCATGAATGTATACAAATACCGGTGCATCTGTCAACGGTTTTACATAAACAATTTGGAAAGAAACAACATCGACAAATCAGTTTGAACCTGCCGGTAAATCTGTTCCGTAAATGTCATACGTTTCGTTATAGTTGTCGCCGTAAGAAATGGTTTCGTAATTGAATCTTTGTCGCACTCTCTCACTTTCTATTGGATTTTTGTAAAAAAGACATTTCTCTATTTGAATATAAAAAATGGCGGGAAATTATACCTTCTGTGACGAATTCAACGTGAACCCCCACAACATCAATGCCATCTGAAAATCTTTTGCTCCACATCGATGGAGAGTATTCCTTATTCAAATAGTCGCTGTAGTTGGAAGTGCCTGTTAGAAAGAGCCTCTTGATTTTTGAACATAAATCTCACGGTGGAATTGTGAAAATAATTTTATTGTCTGTCACATGCGAAAGTTGACCACGTTGCAGGGGTTGACATAAAGAATATTACTTGGTTCTTTTTACATACATTTCCTTTGTGATAGTAAATTTTCGCAAGTGGCATAATTCATTGGGTGTTGCTATGTAGTTCGGGTGTAAATGCAGTTTAGTGTACAAGACTGGATTTTTGTGAAAGTGAGTGATCGATAAAACTCCATAAAAGATGCAAACCCAGCAAAATCTGGCTCTTATTCTTCAAAAACAACGGAGATGATTCCAACGTTTGAATGTGAATTCCCATACAAAAATTCAAAATATCGGATTCGACCGATTTTTTATGCAGCGCTACAAACCATACCACTAAACGCGTGGATTTGAATTATTTTTATGCTAACCGGTGGCATGAAAAGTGTATAATTTGAGTGTAGCGCCTCATTTCGTTTCGTGTAGCGCCAACGATTTGTATAGCAGATACATTATGATAGTAGCAAAACGAAAATTCTGTTGAAGTCGTAAGTACTAAACTGAAGTGAAACTTACGCTGCACTCGCATTCACCAGAAACTTGGGTTACATGGCGACTTGGTAATTTTGTAGTAAAGCCCGGCCGGCCCGACTCGGCCCGTATTTTTTTACTGAGCGACAAAACCTAAAATTTGCACGCCTAACAAGTGGAAATCGTTCGGTTACATATCGTTGCAAGAATGTAGTCTCACAAATCTACCGAACACTTGAAAGTAAGCTTACGCTCGGACTGTATTGCAATTTTTCTTTAAGTTTTCACATTTTTCTTAAAAACGAACAAAGTCGGGCCAGCCCAAATCTTTGTTTTTGAAACCCAAGCCCGCCCGAGCCCGACTAATTTTTGAAACCCGGACCCAAGCCCGGTCGGACTGGGCTGGGCCGGGTCGGATAGGTGAATTTCGGGCGGCCCGCACATCTCTAGTTACTTATGCATAGTCCCAAAATCAAAATTCCTACAATATTCGCATGAAGTTGACGAACACACTCTTGAAATACCTTCAACATTTCGTTCATGGAAATCTGGTGCTCTACTTGCACCACCAATGTCCAAACAAATTACACCAGCGATGATAACGACCATTTCAATTAACTTTGACCTGTTGTAATTTTAGTACTAGATAAAATTTGTCTCAGCGCTGTTTAAGTTATTGAATATTTTTGAACTTACATGTCTGCTGGTCTGCTGAATTTGTAGTAAACTATTGATTTCATGTTAAAAATACGTCTCTCGCAATCAGTCACTCGAGATAAAATTCTTATCTCTCTTTCAGGGGTACATTTTCGAGAATTTTTTTAGGCAGACTTAGATGATTGACCTATAGACGTTTGACTAATGTCTAAGAGAAAATGAAATAGGTCTTTCGACGTTTTACATTAATCAGTGAAAAAACCCTCAAAGGGTGACGCAAGTCCTTTATCTTACTTACAAAATAACTGATATCGCTGAGGGTGACGCAAAAGTTATATCAACAAAAAAATTACCCAAAAAAATTTGTGAAAGAAAATTTTACAAAAAGAAATTTGCGTTAAAAGTGGCAGATGATTCGGTTTTCTTCTGTTGAAATTCTTTCGGTACATTTTTTAACTATTTTCCTATCAATAGGCTTCTCAACATCTGCCACTTGTGACGCAAATTTATTTTTGTAAAATTTTCTTTCACAAATATTTGGGCCCTGGGGCCATTGGAGTGACCGTGACATATCAAGAGCTTGTGCCTGTGCACATAACCAGTGGAGTTTGAACGTTGAACCACTGACAGTGGACAGTGGACAGTGAACCACTTGGATCCCCCTTTTTACTCTCCGGTTCATAGTAAGCGTACATTGTATATTAAACAAGTCACGTTTACCGTGAACAGTTCTGAATCACGAGATATGTTGAAACTTAACCTAACAACAATCACCGTCGCTCGACAAAGTGATCGGACTATCTACTGAATGATTTCAATTTAATTTCGTTTCAAATCAATTACCTTTTTACACGTACTTGCCAACGAATTACCTGTTTACGTGTTTCCTATACACTTTTATTAATTTCCTTCTTTCGCAAATTCGTCTCGTCTCTGTTTGGTTCGTTGTTATACTGTATCGTGAGTCGTGAGGAGGGGAAGAGACGTTGATCGCCCTTTTTCTTTTTTTAAATTTTCCCACCCCATACCGTACTACCTCTGACTTTAGTACCGTATACCTTACCATTACCTTCGTTGACTTATCGGTCACGTTACCATTACCGTTTTCACATATCAGTGTACGACATATTCAGATTGTCGGAATAGCTCAATCAAAAGACAAATTTTTTAGTTTTTGCCAATATATTTCGTCCTCAATTCGAGAACATCATCAGGGCTGTAACAAAAACATTTCATTGATAACAACACAAATCATAGCTGTATAAAGAGACACAGCGTACCTATGTTATAACTACATTCATACAAAATAGCAAAAACTGCCCATAACAAAAGTTCTGTGTATGTTCCGTCTGTATAAATTATAAAAACAAATTATAAGAAAATGCTACTGGCACTACATTAGCAAAATCAACTTACAGAAACAAACACTTCGTCAAAAACATTAACAAAATCAGAAAAAAACACTTTCTACAACAACCGGCAAATTGACATCAGTAATTTGAAAGCATAAAGAACCACTTCCTAGAAAAGCTTTGCCATTCGTCTCACAAAAGTACGACTAACAAAATTTTTTATTGGCATTCTCATTCGGCGCGACAATTTATATGATGTTATTGTATGCAGTCGATAGAAAAACCGATTCTTTCTGCTTGTTGATGCAATTTGCGTTCTTCCTTATGTGGATCATTTCCAAAACACAACGTTTCTTCTTGTTGTATTCAAATTCGAGGATTTCTACATCATCCCACTTCGGTTCATGATTTAATGTAACAGCATGTTCGGTGATGGCACTATGATCAATGTTCTTGATCTTGGCGTTGTATTTATGCTGGTACATTCTTCTTTTCAATTTCTGTTTCGTTTGTCCAATGTAAATGGCATCACAAGAGCATGTGACTTTGTAAACAACATTAGATTGTTCCAACTTGACTGTCTTATCTTTCAGCCTACTGAAACAATATTTTTTAACATTGTTGTCACCTCTACCAACTGTGGTAAAATGTTCTTTGCAAATTGATTTTAGACTTTCAAACAAGCCTCTGGAATACGGAATTGCTACAGTTGGCTTATCATGTTGTAGTCCATGAGCTGGTAGTTGATTATGGATTGAAGGGCTGTCTTTTCCTGCAATCTTCAACTTCGTTTTACTAATGATGTCTTCCGTCAATTTGCTAGGATATCCATTAGTCTGCAACGTGGTTCTTAGTAATTGGAAATTTTGTTCGTGAAAATCTGGATCAGATAGTACCAAAATCTTTTCAGTCAACAACGCGACCGTGTTTTTCTTATAAGCCAATGGAAGGTGTGACCCAAAATTCATGTATCTGCCTGACCATGATGGCTTATGATACCAGTCCAATTTAATACTACAACCGTCTCTTATGATGACCAATTCCAAAAACGAAATTCTTTGATTGGATTCTTTTTCAATAGTGAACTGCACATGTGGGTTATAGTCATTAAATGCTTTCAGAATTTGGTCTGCTTTGTCCTCTGGAACTGCTGTGAGTATATCATCGACATATCTCCAGAAGAATGGTAGCTTAAAACCAAGCTTATTGATGACCACATCTTCCAGAATTTCAAGAATTAAATCGGCAAAAACTGGTGATGACGGTGAACCCATTGGAGCGCCGAAAATTTGTTTATAAAAAGATCCTTCGTATTGAAAACAGCACTTTTCAATTACAATACGTAGACCTTCAAGAAATTCGTCTTTCGGTAAGTTGGTGTGTTTCTTGATTGTGCTCCACTTTTTATGAACAGCAGCGTAGATTAATTCGCTTGGTATTTTGGTGAAGAGTGTACGACGTTACATCTGAGTCTGCAATTTTGAATCAACATTTTCGTTGTGTGCATCGTAACACGTTGTGTGTAAGCCAATTTGCACTTTTTGATTCAATATCGTGAATCCGTTGAAATGTCGTCGTTCGTAAAAGATTACACGTCATCTTGCCTGCTCGTGTCGGTAGAAAGAAATATCGGTAGTGGTAAAAGTACCTTTTTAACTTATTGTGGCCAAGACCCCACTTTTGAGGTGTTACAGGAACCAATTGCAAAGTGGTCAGACGTCAGCGGGGGTAAACTTGCTGGTGAGTGCTCACACCTGTTTTTCCCTAGCGTTCCATTCATCCATTCTTTACACTGTTTCCTTAGGATAATTTTTACAATGATTCCAGATGGAGTTGTTGATGTCTCTTTTTGGCCAACATACCAGTGAGTCGGTTCGTTCGATCAGGATGGTGGAACGTCTTGCAAGTCATTCACCTTGCATTATTTTAGTCGATGATGTTGATCTTTTGTCAATTAGTTGTGTTCAGGTATTGTTTTCAACGAGGCATGGTGTCCAGTGGTGCACTGGACTCAACTACAAGTGCTCTTCTGGACCAGTTGCAACTCATTGGCGAGCCCATCCACATGCAATTGGTTTGTTGACGTCGGGGGTGTTTGTCACATTTTAATTAATCGTTTCGCGTTGCAGTGTATCTAACCACATCGCCCGATGTGGTTAGATACAAGCGATTACATGCCCGAGGTCGTCCAGAGGAGATGAACGTGTCCTTGAAGTATCTACAGGATTTGGACAAGTATCACGATGGCTTTCGGATCTTCGAGCTCGGAACATGGCGGATGGGGCGGACGTCCCGGTAACATTTTTTTTGGACTTTCATGGTTCGTTCAACTACTAGCCACACCTATGCTCGCTCATCAATACAACCATGAATTTTTGAATTTATTTCTAACAACTACAACAAATGTCGAAGGCAACATGACCAATGGGTGTCGTCCAACCATTTTTTAAACAACCATGTCTTTCGAACTAGGGTTTGGAATACCGGTTTTAAAACCGAGACTACCGTAATATTACTTCGAAAAATGTCGACTACTTATACCGGTATATCGGTTGATATTTTCGTTTTATATTTCTAAGTCGCCTCTGCAAATTATAATCAAATTGCAACAAATCAGTTTAGTGAAAAATGGATGGGAAGGCACCTGAACCTGAATTTTATGAACATCCCAAGAGCAACAATGCAGAATCCGCTTGGTCGTACTTTCTTCGTGAGAAAGAAGGTACACATGCCAAGTGTAAAATATGTGGTAAAATCTTAAAGGCGGAACAACAAGCGGACTTCACACACATCTCAGACAAATTCATAAGATTAATTTACTGAAACGGAGTTTGCCGAAATCCCAAGGAAGCTCCAAAATAGCTACTAGTATGTCTGAGGAATCCTTCATCGAAAAAGACACACTACCCTCAGCTTTTGCCCGGATGACTGCTAGTGATGGTTTGTCGTTCAATATCATTTCAACTTCATACGACATCAGAGAAGGTTTGACTGCTAGAGGCTTTAAAGAAGTTCCGTCGTGTCCAAAAACGATAAGAAAAATTGTTGTGGAATACAGTCAGAGCATTCGTTCTCAATTGACAAAGAAATTGTCTGATACCATTAAAAACGGCGATAGACTTTGTCTTACATTGGATGAATTGGATATAACGTCGATTCCGAGTAGACGTCCATACTCGGAATCGACGTTATATGAATGTAAATGTACATTCCGAAAAAGAATTTTGGAACCTTGGTTTGATTCGTGTGCACGGATCAATGCCATCTGAAAAATACATCGATCTAATGAAGGAAAAGCTAAATAAGCAATAAGCAATAAATATATATATATTAAATGCGACAAAAAAGACTGCTCACAATTATGGCGCAGCCGGTAAAACATCGATCTTTTCTCAAAAATTAAAAACTACAGTAAATAAATATCATCGATCTTCTTCTCAAAATTGTTTCTTCCCCCGAAGTAATCCATGAATCGTCTGTATTCAATTCTTTTTGCATTTAGAAAAAGTTGCATTGAATGCAAACAGAATTGAATACAGACGATTCATGGATTACTTCGGGGGAAGAAACAATTTTGAGATCTCGAAAACAAAAGTAAAATTGACAAATTTATCAACCTCAAAAATATGTTGTCGATTTATATGCATTTTTTATGCATAGCAAAAGAAGACAGGAACAAGCAACGTAATATTTGTCTTACAAGAAAGTTGAACTTTTAAAAAATGCATGAGAATCGACGACATATTTTTGTGGTCGGCAATTTTGTCAATTTTTATCTATATTTTTGCATGACAAAATTAGGTTTTTTTTTCACCGATGTTATTATAAAGATGAACATATTTGTATAAAATGATAAACATTTGGTGTGATAAAAAAGTATTTCACCGAATGTTCGTTTTCAAATGCATTTGCGGCATTCGATATAGTTTCTGTTTTTGCTATGGGATTGGGTTTTTGCTACTGGGAGAGAAAAGGTACTAAAACGTAAAAAGCTGTCAAAAGATGTGACAGAAGGATTAGCTAAATATACTGAAATCAAACATTTTAGAGATTTACTCACTGTACTCCAAGGCAAGTTAAAATCAATTAAAGTAAGAAATTACGCATAGTGCAATTACAATTACGAAGCCCCGTACCAGGGCCGAACTGGCTACTAAGAGGCGCCTAAATAAACTTTATTGGTTTGAAAAGCGCCAAAAAACAAAAGACGCATCGGGTATAGCCCGATCGCCCAGTATAGCCAGTCTGGGCCTGCCCCGGACGACGTTCCTTTCAAATGTAACACAAATTTCAACTAAGTACACCACTCACCCAATTTTAATAAACTTTTCTTTTCCTCGATTGGTATCGTCAATACTTATCGTTTGCTGTTTCATTTACATTTCCATCGTTTGTTTTGCCGTAGACTAACGCTACACCGCCAAAGACTGTCCCAAGCCAGTTTGAAAAAGAGTGGAGGGAATGAAGTTTAACGAGGACGTAGCAGTAGATAAGATAGGATTAGATAGATCAATCTTAAGGCTGAATGAATCGTGAGCTGGAAGCCGAAATAATTGGGGTTAAGGGACCAACGTTGAGGTGAAACAACACGATCAGGAAGCCCAAGGATAGAACGATCCCCGAATTCTTATTAGCTACTAGGTTAAGCTTTTAAAGGGCGTCCTTTAAAAGACGCCAATAACCTTTTGCTCAGATAGGTTCAAAAGAATGGGCAAAGCTTTATGGAAAAGAATGTTCAAAAAGAGTAACACTACCCCGTCGGGCACTGTGCACTTTGATAGGCACTGTGGTCCCGGTACGTGCAGAAATGTGCGGGTCAGAGCTCGGGGATAACCGGGGGCGAGCAATGCAAAGCTTTCATACTCACCAACCCGCAGTAGCAAGTGTGGTGTTTTAATGCTAAAAAACTTCAAACGAAGCCACAACGAATTATACATTGCCACTGAAGCCTTTGAGCTTCAGAAATCCGACCGTCCAAAATTCTTATAGCTCGTTCCAATCAAAACAAAACCGGATTCTTGATTTTGTGTTTATTGTTTTGAACCGCTTAAAAATACCTAAGAACAATCATTACAATTCGTTAATTTCATTGTTAAACCGAATCAGTGAAAACAATATCTTACTTTGGTACTTTCCGTGCGGATTTCTAATTTGCTTAAGACTAAACAAAATAAAATTACTTTCGGTTTCGAATTTGAATTAATTTCCTTTTTTCTACCTTGACACCCGTTGGATGTCCTGCTTGCAGGAACGGTCTTTCAAGCAGATGAGTTAGCCGCGTTCTATCGACGTTCTGTTCGAATAAAATGAAATTTGCTTTGATTAGAATCGCGGCTCCAAGAAACCCTCACAACAATTTGATTATAAACCTAAATTGACCACAAATCTTCACACACACGATCGTAACTGTTTGACTTAGAATTATTTTCGTATTTTGGAACTAAAACTGATTCCGATGATCACGGAATTTAGATATTTTACTTTGCACGACTTCAACAACAAAACTTTCGTTTTCAACCTTGAACTTAAACTTGATATGCAGCTGTCAACAGATGCAAACTTGGTTAGGCCAATGACTGACTGGTGACATCATCGACCGATAGGGTGGTGGTGTATTTCTTATCGATATTTTGATTTGTAGCGCCAATAGCCACATATAATGCCAGAACATTGTCGTCAAGACAAAAAATGCAAGAAATGGAAGAAGAGCTAGAAAAGATAAAATGGGATGTTGTAAGAGTGAGCGAAGTGAGAAAACCTGGAGAGGAATGCCTGAAATTACAATGATGACGAAGAAGTAGAAAGATTCTATGAAGATGTCGAGAAAGCTCTGGACGAAAACCCATCACATTACCAATATCTAATCGGTGATTTCAATGCGAAGCTGGGAAAACGAGAAGAAGACTCAGAAGTTTCTATTGGTAGTTTTAGCAACGACCAAAGAAATGAGCGTGGAAATACTTTACTCAACTTCCTACAGCAACACAATTTGTACGCAATGAATTCATTTTTTGCCGGAAAGCCTCAACGGAAATGGACTTGGGCTAGTGCAGATGGTGTAACGAAAAATGATCGATTACATCATAACTGGCTGTAAGTCAACCGTTAAGAACGTTACGGTCCTAAACCGAGTCCTAAACAATTTTTCAACCGGTAGTGATCACCGAATGGTTCGTGCAAGAGTCACGTTAAATACCAGATTTCAAAGATCACAACTAGTTCAAAAAAGTGAAAGGATGATTGACGTACAACGGCTTTACACACAAAATGAAGAATTTGCTACGAAAATGACTGCCGAATTAGATAACGTCAACAATCAATGTGAAACATTGGACGAATTGAATACCAAAATCGTCGATACAATAATGGGTTTCATGAAATCCAAATGCAAATCCGTCCAAGGGAAAGAATCAAAACTCAGCAGAGAAACATTAGACCTGATCGCAAGCAGAGCAGAGTTGGTAAAAAACGGAGGACGAGATTCGGTGGAATACCGGAACCTGTCTAAAAGTATCAACAAAGCAAGGAGATCAGATGAAAGAAAATATAATGTCCAATTGGCTCAAAACATAATTGAAGCTAACTGCAATATGAAAGTCCTACGGAGAAAAATGACAAACGCCAAAAAAGAAATCTTCAAATTACGAGACAAAACAGGAACGATCCAAACGGATCGAAATGCGATATTAAACATTGCAACAGACTTCAATATTTTATGAGCTGATCTAATAATTAATCAGGTTGTCGGATTAGCTCAATAAAGACAAATTTTTTACTTATTTTGCCAATATATTTCGTCTTCCAATTGAAGACATCATCAGGGCTGTAACAAAACAATTCATCAAAAATAACTTAAGTCATACAACATTCAAGAGAGAACAGTGTTACCTATATATCTCTTACATTCACATTAACACTGAAAAAATATAGCCCACAACAAAAGCTCTGTGTACGAACATTAAAAAACATTAGAAAATGCGACTTGAAATTACATTCTAATCACAAAATCACCTTACAAAAACATACACTTCGTCAAAAATCAATCAGAAAAATAATTTCAAAAACTTCTATCACTACTGCAATCTATTTGAATACAGAAAGAACAACTTCCTAGAAAAAGTATTGACATCCGTTACATATTAAGCACACGGCTAAACTAACTTCATTGGTCTACATATAGCGCCGATTTAATTCTAGAAATTTTGGAAGATGTAGTCATCAATAAACTTGGCTTCCGACTACCATTCTTTTGGAGATATGTTGATGATATACTCACAGCTGTCCCAGAGGACAAAGTAAATCAAATATTGCAAGCGTTCAATAACTACAACCCACACGTACAGTTCACCATTGAAACAGAATCCGATCAAAAAATTTCTTTTTTGGAATTGGTCATCATAAGGGACGCTTGTAGTATAAAGTTGGACTGGTATTATAAACCGTCATGGTCTGGCAGATACATGAATTTCGAATCACACCTTCCATTGGCCTATAAGAAAAACACAATAGCACTATTGACTGAGAAGATTTTGGTGTTATCCGATCCAGAATTTCACGAGCAAAATTTCCAGTTGTTAAGGAACACATTGCAGTCTAATGGATATCCTAGCACGTTGACAGAAGACATTATAAGAAAAACTAAATTGAAAGTTGCTGAAAAAGACACCCGATCAAGTGATAATCAACTTCCTGTTCATGGACTACAACACGATAAGCCAACTGTAGCTATTCCATGTACCAGAGGTTTGTTCGAAAGTTTGAAGTCTATTTGCAAAGAACGGTTCTCTGTCATTGGAAAAGGGGACAACAACGTCAAGAAATTTTGTTTCAGTAGACTGAAGGACAAGACCATTAAGATGGAACAGTCTAATGTGATTTACAAGGTCACTTGCTCTTGTGGTGAAATATATATTGGCCAAACGAAACAGAAATTGAAAAAGAGGATGTACCAGCATAAATACAACGCGAAGATCAAGAACGTCGATCATAGCGCTATTACTGAACATGCTGTTACACTAAATCATGAACCAAAGTGGGACGATGTAGAAATCCTCGATTTCGAATACAATAAGAAGAAACGGTGCGTTTTAGAAATGGTACATATTAGGAAGAACCCGAATTGTATCAACAAACAAAAAGAATCAATTTTCCTGTCAACAGCGTACAATAACATCATTTGAATTGTCGCGCTATATGTAGACCAATGAAGTTAGTTTAGCCGTGTGCTTATTATGTAACGGATGTCAATACTTTTTCTAGGAAGTCGTTCTTTCTGTATTCAAATATGAGTTCTATAATATGTGTTCGAGGACCTATCTTTTATATGCAAAAGTTTGAGGACGGTCCCTAAAAAAATAATAAAATTAGAGTGTTTTCGAGGTCTCTTGTCCAATT
Source organism: Bradysia coprophila (assembly GCF_014529535.1). Taxonomy (NCBI): domain Eukaryota; kingdom Metazoa; phylum Arthropoda; class Insecta; order Diptera; family Sciaridae; genus Bradysia; species Bradysia coprophila. The sequence continues at coordinate 510,636 of NW_023503512.1, read as the reverse complement.
TACTTTATTAAAATCGAGCAATTAATATCGACTAGTGAGAAGTTCACATTAACTGGCGAGTCAGTCATTATAAACATCTCGCCAGTCAATGTAAACATCTCGCCAGTCAATATAAACATCTCGCCAGTCAATATAAACATCTCGCCAGTTGATATGAACTGCTCGCCAGTTGATATGAACTGCTCGCCAGTTGATATGAACTGCTCGCCAGTTGATATGAACTGCTCGCCAGTTGATATGAACTTCTCGCCAGTTGATATGAACTGTTCGCCAGTTGATATGAACTGTTCGCCAGTTGATATGAACTGTTCGCCAGTTGATATGAACTGTTCGCCAGTTGATATGAACTGTTCGCCAGTTGATATGAACTGTTCGCCAGTTGATATGAACTGTTCGCCAGTTGATATGAACTGTTCGCCAGTTGATATGAACTGTTCGCCAGTTGATATCAACTCTTCGCCAGTTGATATGAACTTCTCGCCAGTTGATATGAACTGTTCGCCAGTTGATATGAACTGTTCGCCAGTTGATATGAACTGCTCGCCAGTTGATATGAACTGCTCGCCAGTTGATATGAACTGTTCGCCAGTTGATATGAACTGCTCGCCAGTTGATATGAACTTCTCGCCAGTTGATATGAACTTCTCGCCATTTGATATGAACTGTTCGCCAGTTGATATGAACTGTTCGCCAGTTGATATGAACTGTTCGCCAGTTGATATGAACTGTTCGCCAGTTGATATGAACTGTTCGCCAGTTGATATGAACTGTTCGCCATTTGATATCAACTCTTCGCCAGTTGATATGAACTGTTCGCCAGTTGATATGAACTGTTCGCCAGTTGATATGAACTGTTCGCCAGTTGATATGAACTGTTCGCCATTTGATATCAACTCTTCGCCAGTTGATATGAACTGTTCGCCAGTTGATATGAACTGTTCGCCAGTTGATATGAACTGCTCGCCAGTTGATATGAACTGTTCGCCAGTTGATATGAAGTGTTCGCCAGTTGATATGAAGTGTTCGCCAGTTGATATGAACTGTTCGCCAGTTGATATGAACTGTTCGCCAGTTGATATGAACTGTTCGCCAGTTGATATCAACTCTTCGCCAGTTGATATCAACTCTTCGCCAGTTGATATCAACTCTTCGCCAGTTGATATGAACTGTTCGCCAGTTGATATGAACTGTTCGCCAGTTGATATCAACTCTTCGCCAGTTGATATCAACTCTTCGCCAGTTGATATGAACTGTTCGCCAGTTAATATGAACTGTTCGCCAGTTGATATGAACTGTTCGCCAGTTGATATGAACTGTTCGCCAGTTGATATGAACTGTTCGCCAGTTGATATGAAGTGTTGATATGAACTGTTCGCCAGTTGATATGAAGTGTTGATATGAACTGTTCGCCAGTTAATATGAACTGTTCGCCAGTTGATATGAACTGTTCGCCAGTTGATATGAACTGTTCGCCAGTTGATATGAGCTGTTCGCCAGTTGATATGAGCTATTCGCCAGTTGATATGAACTGTTCGCCAGTTGATATGAACTGTTCGCCAGTTGATATGAAGTGTTGATATGAACTGTTCGCTAGTTGATATGAAGTGTTGATATGAACTGTTCGACAGTTGATATGAAGTGTTGATATGAACTGTTCGACAGTTAATATGAACTGTTCGCCAGTTAATATGAACTGTTCGCCAGTTGATATGAACTGTTCGCCAGTTGATATGAGCTGTTCGCCAGTTGATATGAACTGTTCGCCAGTTGATATGAACTGTTCGCCAGTTGATATGAACTGTTCGCCAGTAGATATGAACTGTTCGCCAGTTGATATGAACTGTTCGCCAGTTGATATGAACTGTTCTCCAGTTGATATGAACTGTTCGCTAGTTGATATGAACTGTTCGCTAGTTGATATGAACTGTTCGCCAGTTGATATGAAGTGTTGATATGAACTGTTCGCCAGTTAATATGAACTGTTCGCCAGTTGATATGAACTGTTCGCCAGTTAATATGAACTGTTCGCCAGTTGATATGAACTGTTCGCCAGTTGATATGAGCTGTTCGCCAGTTGATATGAACTGTTCGCCAGTTGATGTGAACTGTTCGCCAGTTGATATGAACTGTTCGCCAGTTGATATGAACTGTTCGCCAGTTGATATGAACGGTTCGCCAGTTGATATGAACTGTTCGCCAGTTGATATCTCGGTTGATATGAACTGTTCGCTAGTTGATATGAACTGTTCGCTAGTTGATATGAACTCGCCAGTTGATATGAAGTGTTGATATGAACTGTTCGCCAGTTGATATGAACTGTTCGCCAGTTGATCTGAACTGTTCGCCAGTTGATATCTCGGTTGATATGAACTGTTCGCTAGTTGATATGAACTGTTCGCTAGTTGATATGAACTGTTCGCCAGTTGATATGAAGTGTTGATATGAACTGTTCGCCAGTTGATATGAACTGTTCGCCAGTTGATGTGAACTGTTCGCCAGTTGATATGAACTGTTCGCCAGTTGATATGAACTGTTCGCCAGTTGATATGAACTGTTCGCCAGTTGATATCTCGGTTGATATGAACTGTTCGCCAGTTGATATCTCGGTTGATATGAACTGTTCGCCAGTTGATATGAACTGTTCGCCAGGTGATATTAGGTGGTCTTCAGTCGATACAAAGTGCTCGCCAGTCTATACAAAATGGTCGACAGTCGCCAGTCTAACAAAGGGGTCGCCAGTCTATACAAAATGGTCGACAGTCGCCAGTCTAACAAAGGGGTCGCCAGTCGATAAAAAGTGCTCACTAGCAGATATGAACAGCTCACCCGTCCATAGTAGTGGCGAGCACTTTATATGAAGTAGCGAGAGTTTGTATTGACTGGCCAGCAGTTCTTATCAGTTGTGAAGCTGTAATACCAAATGTCAACATCATGTCAGATCTGATCAACTGGCGAATTCTAATAATTTTTCTCTGATTTTTCTCGGGTTGATTTGGTTCGCAGACTTAATTGCATTTTCACAAGACGAAGCAATGTGTGACGAAGTAGAAAAAATTTTAAAAGTTTTTACGAGATTGGCTTATGTGAGTCATAATTTATGTCCCGCTTAAGTATTATACTAGATTTTGCCGCCATAATAAGAATTGACTCGTATTATTGCCATCTTGATAACAATGCAAGTGTTGTGAGGATTATGATAGAAGCTATAGACTCATTTTCTATCAAATTTCGGCGGAGATCAATTTCGAAAGATCTAAAATTCATGTAAATACAAACCGAAATTTATTTTTCAGAAAAACGACGCATTTAAATAATAATCACACCACAGTTCAATGTTAGCTTGTTAAACAAAAGAAAATCGAAATTTCTCGTTGAATTTTCTTAGCGCCAATACTTCCGGCCTGCCTTTTTTAGCATCCGGAATATTCTCTGAAAATTCGAAAAACGGATTCTTTGTGTTTGAAACATATCCATCGGAGGTAACTTTTTGTGCGCGCTGCATATTATCGTCATCCGCTGGATGAACGAAAGCAGGGAAGAATTTGGCTTTTTTTGTAGGCTTAAATTTCATCCAACCAAATTGAAGGCTTTGTAGTAAAGGACGGCATTGATTCACAATTTCGTCCGTCTCGAAGTCCTAAGAACAAATTAGAAATTGCAGTTGCAGATTGCTTAACCTTTAAAAAACAAATTTACTGGTTGGGGGTCTGATTTATCAACGTTATTCGAAGGAAAGCTTCCATTTTGAGAATGGTCATTGACGACTTGTTGGTGGAAATTTCCATTTGGCTCGGTACAATTTGATTTTTTGTCAGTAGTGAAGACGTTTGTTTGTTCGGTGTACGTACTATTTTGGACAACGGCATTTGATTCTGTGTCAGCTGACGTAAGACTGACCACCTAAAATATATTTACATTTTGAAGTGAGAATTTTCTCTGAAAACTAATTCACAAACCTCAAAAAAAGCCTCTGTCTGTGTCTCCACGCTCGCTTTGATTTTATATTCCAGGGACGACAAACGCAATTCATCTAAAGAAGATTTTAACTCGGCAACTATACTGTCTGTTTCCTGATGCAAGGTTTCGAGTTCCATCTGTAGTCTACTGTTATTGTTCTTAACGCATTCATATTCGTTTTGCATACGTTCCATTTGCTGTTTCATCTCTTCAGTCACATTGAATTCACGTTCACGTTCATAGCGCAATTTTTGATTCTCTTGAATGATCTGCTGACTTTCGACTTGGAGTTGGTACAGCTCTTGCTTGGTCGCATCAGCTTGATGCTGCAAGTCATTGTTTTCGGATTGCATTCGTTCCATATCCAATTTCATGTTGTCAATGACACTCGAAGTTGAAGTGGCATCCCGATCAGCCTGCGATGTCATTTGTGCTATTTGCTGTTTCAATGCTTGCATCGCATTGTTACTTTCATCATGTCGTTCGTCGCGCAATTTTTGATTCTCTTGAATGATCTGCCGACTTTCGATTTGGAGTTGGTACAGCTCTTGCTTGGTCGCATCAGCTTGATGCTGCAAGTCATGGTTTTCGGATTGCATTTGTTCCATATCCAATTTCATGTTGTCAATGACACTCGAAGTTGAAGTGGCATCCCGATCAGCCTGCGATGTCATTTGTGCTATTTGCTGTTTCAACGCTTGTCGTTCGTTGCGCAATTCTTGATTCTCTTGAATGATCTGCTGGCTTTCGATTCGGAGTTGGCACAGCTCTTGCTTGGTCGCATCAGCTTGATGCTGCAAATCATGCTTTTCGGATTGCATCCGTTCCATATCTTGTTTCATGGACTCAATTGCATTCAAACTTGAAGTTAGGTCTCGATCAGCTTGTAGTTGTAATTTCGAAGTAGATTCAATACCTTTTTGCAGTGCATATATTAGTTCAGTTTGTCGATCGATCTGTTCCTTTAAATCCGATTTGTCGCTCGTTAGGCTTTGATTTGATAGAAGCAGTTCTTGCGATGAAGCTTCCAATCGAGTGATTGCTTCATCTTTCTGATTGATTAATAGCATGTGAACGTTATCGTGGGAGTTAACCGATTCCCGGTAACGTGCAGTGAAAGTAGAACGAACAAAGCCCGACAATTCACCAATCTCACTGCGAATTTCGAACAGAACTGCTTTGATCGGATCTGTGAAAAACGGATTTTACATTAAAACCAAAATGAGACGAAAAAAATAATTAAAAATCTCTTTGAAAGATGAAAGAAGTATTTCAGAAATATTAGTTGCACTCACCAGTGTCGTCTGTGGTGTGTGCATCAAGATGTCCCCGTTCAACAGAAAAAGCTGAATATAATAGATAATAGGGTATTAAAACGGCTGATAATGTCTTCCACGGCTGTCCTCAACGAAGATAAAGTTTTATGAAAATGTACCCACAAAATGACTTCAGATCTGAGTTCTAGGACCTAAGAAGTGATCAAAATCACTTTACTTAGTCTTCACCTAGATCCTTCCCCATAGTCGAATTCGAAGAAAACGATTTTCTCCATACATTTTCCAGGTTAGTCTGAAAGTGAACAAAAAAAATTGTTGCTGAATGACGTTTTTATATTTTTTATCGATAGAGACCATTATTCTGAGCAAAAAAATTGTTCTACGGTATGTCTGTAAAAATTTTCGTTTTTTTTATAAAGTTAGCTTAGGGTCCTATTTCAGTACGATTTGGTACATAATAGTTACTTCATAAAAAAACGAAAATTTTTACAGACATACCGTAGAACAATTTTTTGCTCAGAATAATGGTCTCTATCGATAAAAAATATGAAAACGTCATTCAGCAACAATTTTTTTTTGGTCACTTTCAGACTGACCTGGAAAATGTATGGAGAAAATCGTTTTCTTCGAATTCGACTATGGGGAAGGATCTAGGTGAAGACTAAGTAAAGTGATTTTGATCACTTCTTAGGTCCTAGAACTCAGATCTGAAGTCGTTTTGTGGGTACATTTTCATAAAACTTTATCTTCGTTGAGGACTGCCATGCTTCATTGTTATTGTAAAAGCAAACAAAAATGAAATCGACACTCCGGTAAAAATTCTCTGTTTTGTGTCAATCCCTTTTATTTTAAGGGTTATAAAACTTTAGGAAGCTAAATTACGATAAAGAGATTGTTGCATGTTTCATTCATTGAACAAACATAAAATATACGAAGGTTCGAGACTTTCTAACCAATTTTTTAGCTTGATATTTTATAAACTAGACTGATAATACCGACCTGGCACAAAAAATGCCTTAGGGGAAAATTTATAAAAAACCTTTCGGGCCTGCGGAAAGCTGTCTTTTACAGAAAAACTAAGGTTCTTTAAAAGGACTCATTTTTAGATGATTAAGATTCTTGCAGGACAGAAGAGTTTTACCCGATGGCCACGATATTTAATACGAAATAAATAGAAATTGCCTCTCTTATAGGCAGATTACGATAATACGTAGAATTCTCCATTCGTGTTTTGCTTAATGTAAATGGTCGTATTAGGGCTATCTAATAACAATAAGTCTCAGAAATAGGACCGAAAATGTTCCTTTCGTTTTTAAATTGAGTTTGTTTATTGATAAGACTTTTAAGTGACACGGAGCGTTATTAGGGAGATTGAGATTTTCATTCATAATGAAAAGTTGAATTACAACTGGAATTATAAGTAACTTCTCCATACAAACTATGTGGACTTACAATTTGTTTTACGTCAACTTTTCATTGTAATTGAAAAATTGCAACCCCCATAATTCGATTTGATGAGCTGTTTTGTGACCGTAGATTGTTTAAATTCAAATAAGTACTTACATTCGTTCGATTTGCCAGAGTTCACAGGGCTTGTTTCGAGTTGGATTCGTTTCGGTGCTCGGTCAGATTTGGAACCTGAATGTGCAGAATATTGTGTTAAAATTAAAACAGTTAATTCATCAGATAAGTCATCAGATTTGAAAAAATTGACTTACTGTCGTTCGATTCACTAGTGTTCACAGTGCTTGTTTCGAGATGGATTCGTTTCGGTGCTCGGATAGATTTGGAACCTGCATGTGCAGAATATTGTGTTAAAGTTAAAGTGGTTGATGGATTCTAGTTTTAAACGAGTTTTACTTCTGTTAAATCATCAGACTTGAAGAAATTTACATGACGAGAACGAAAACTATAAGTCATGACGCGCGTCACCATACGAATGTTAAGATTTTCACTTATAAATTGACGTTAAACTTGAAAAAGATTACTACTTGCATTGAGATGCAACTTATAATTTTCAAGGTAAACTTAAACTTAAAAGTGAAAATGGTAATCTTCCTATTATTTATCACTACCACTAGTTACTCCAATCATTTAAGTGACTTGAAAGGGGGAAACCACTTAGATGATTAACATGATTAACCAAATGTTAATCAAGTGGTTAACAAGTGATGATCTATGTTGATCGCCGTAATCAATGTTAATCACCAAAGAATTCACTGATTAGTCGAGATCAGAGTAGTTTCCCCCTCGGTGTCTTGAAACTTCTGATGTCAGATGGGCTGAATTATGTGATTTAACTTAAATTGAGTTGATAATTACGGATGAATTGGCCAATGTCAGATAATCAGAAAAATCGTCTCTTAAAAACTTCTATTGGTATTACGCATTATTTTAAAGTAAGTTATATTGCGGCTGTGTAATACTTTTACTTAATACTCACCAACACTTGGGTTTTTGTTATTGAAGTTATCGTTGCCATCTTCTTGCACCTGTTGCTTTTGCACAGAGATTGGTCGAGCACTTCGGGAACCTGAGTATCGATATTATGGTTGTTTTAACATCGGTAATTGGAGTCAATAACTACGAGTGAATACCTTTCAACGAATTCCAACAGAACTGAGAATATTCGTCGTCAAAATCGAATGACTTTGCTTTCATTGACAGTTGAAGTTCATTTTTTTTAGTCATGCCAGGTGGTACATCTACGACAAAATGTCTCATTTTTCGACAGGTGCTTGGGGAAACGTCCAACTCTATCAAACGAAGTCTGAGTTTCTTCATCACAATGGCGTCAATTTCTTCAGCCTTGATTTCATTTGCCTGTCCATCGATATTTAAACTCATTCTCTCATGCGGCTGCCATGATGCACCAAAGAATTTTCTACCCAGAGCTGGAAAATTATGCGAAGCCCAATAACCGAGGATTTTTGAATGCCGAATTCGGTCGCTTATTGCTTTCCGCTGAAGCCAATTCATTGTTAAGTCATCGGGTTGAATAACAAAAATCTCGCCACTCATTGCAGATTTCAGTGCATTGTCAAGATAATGACTATCCAATTTCAATCTTCCATATGCATTCCTTATAATATTAAAGAAACTGTCATGTTCACATTCGACGCAAAACGGTAAGATAATCTGAAGAATTGATGTTTTTTCCGAGTTTTTTTCCATTCTTCACAATTTTACAAGCAAACACGATTGCATTAAACCGAAATCTTTAACCTTTAAAAACGTTTTGTTATTCGGAAAATAGGTTAGAACAAACTTTGAGTTCCATATGATCACAGTAATTGATAAACATAAAACACCTATAGATATTTTCAGCTGGCAAAATGAATGACAGAAATATGTACAAATCTCAACACAACTAACTTCACATTAGCATAGCAGTAACTAAGTGCGTTCTATTACTTAAAATGAATCCTATGAGATATGTAAAGGATATTTAAAGTTTGTACGCAAGAGTGATTTTGACTCGGGTAATACAAATCTCCATTTCAGAGATGCTATTCTTTCCATGACATCAACGACCCTGGTTTGTTGTCGAATCCATTGATTCGTCATTCTGTCTCTGAGTGTTATTCCAAGCATACTCCGTTCCATGGCTCTTTGTGTCACTCTCAATTTATCTTCGGATGCTTTCGTTAAAGTTAACGTTTCCGCTCCATAAGTGAGCACTGGAAGGACACAAGTGTCGAAAACTTTGCGTTTCAGACTATTATTCATTTTGCTTTTGAAAATTAGTCTGAGTTTTCCGAACGCTGCCCATGCAAGACCAATCCTACGTCTTATTTCTGCAGTTTGGTTGTCCAGACCTAACTTCAGTTTATGTCCTAGATATACATAGCTGTCGACTCGTTCAACGACAGTGTCACCAATTTTGATTTCTCTATCGTCTCCGATGTTCGTCATGACTTTTGTTTTCGATAAGTTCATCTTGAGGCCAACTTTGCTCGCCTCTTCACTTAACTGTTGTAGCATAAGCTGAGCCTGACCTAGATTCGCTGCTATCGGTACAATGTCATCAGCGAAGCGGAGATTGGGCGGGACATATTGCAAGAAGGACAGACGAACGTTGGACCAAAAAGATCATGAACTGGCGACCATATAAAAGACGAGCTATAGGTAGACCACCAGAGAGATGGACAAACGGAATTAAGAATATTGCAGGTACAAACTGGCAGCAAATGGCAATGGATCGTACGAAATGGAAAGAAGTTGGAGAGGCCTACATCCAGCAGTGGATAGAAACAGGCTGAAAAAGAAGAAAGAAGAAGAAGAATACAAATCTCACTACATAATTGTGTGGAAAGTGCTGTTAGGAATCACGCGTCGGAGTGATTCACAGTGATACAGAAAATTACTGGAAAGTCAACTTGAAATCATTATATAGACTAATAGAAATTTTGATGCTATCTCATTCGTGGATCGACTCAGAAGTATCTTAACGTGATCTTTCAGAAAACGTTGATACAAAAAATAAGTTGTGTTCACTTTCGAAATTTTTTGAATTGAGTTCGAAAATCGAACTGAAATAATACAAATAACAAGTGTTTTACTGTAGACGTTTAGCACAGTTTTAGAGTAGTACGCTGTTGTTTTAGGGTCTAGGTAGTACAATTGATCTGTGGGACACAATATATTTTAAACAAAAATGTTTAATTAAAATTTTTTCTAAGTAGTGCTTGATTTCCTCTTACACCGTGTCGCTCCGTTTAGCTAAACCACGCCTCTTTTTTATTGTTTCAAGAGTAAACGGAGTGAAAATGGAGCGGAAACGGCGTAAGAGGAAATCATTGAAAGCAAGGTTCTGTAAGAACAGGTTAAGACACATCTGAGTTGATCACGAAGTCGGTGACACCAATAGGGTATTCGCGGGAAACAAACGCACTCACTTGCTGTGGGGATAAACAAAAAAATAAATGTTCGGAAGATTCGGTATGTGCGGTTATACATACCGAATCTTCCGAACATTAATTTTTTGATTTTACGATATAGTCCACGAAATTCATTAGAAATGTAAATAAAAATTGAAAATTATGAAATAACTGTGAAAATAAGTTGTGTGGTCAAGTTTTCAGCCGAAAACAAAAAGATTAAAATGGCAAACATCCGGTTCGAAATCGTCAACAAAAACAAAACATGACAAAGTTCACCGAAAACTCAATGACACAACCTATTTTCACAGTATTTCGTAATTTTCACTATTTATTTACATTTCTAATGAATTTTGTGCACTAAATATCGTAAAAACAAAAAAAAATGTTCCGAAGATTCGGTATGTGCGGTTATGTTTTTTGTTTGTCCCCACAGCAAGTGAGTGCGTTTGTTTCCCGCGAAGTAGCCTATATTACTCTGTGGCGCTTTACGTTTATAAAAATTTATATGACGACTCCAACTTAACAAAAATAAAAAAAATAAAAATTATTTTGTTCAAGTTGAATTTTTACACATTTTGTAATGAGTAAGTTTCACAAAGTTCGTGTCACTCGCCTTCGTGGGTGTACCTGTTCTTTCAGAACATTGATTGAAAGATGCAAACATAGCAAAATCTGGCTCTTATTATTCAAAAATAACGGAGATACCAAAGTTTCAATGTCGATTCCCATACAACGCCCATACAGCGCTTTTTTGTGCAGCGCTATGTACCATATCACTAAACGCGTGGATTCCGGGCAAAGTTAAATTAACTGCGCTGTTTTTAAACTTACCGCTCAGAATCATTGTCGTCAGCTTAACAGCTTTAAGAGCGTACAAGGGTTTAGCTTCGGACAAGAACCAAAATTGCGCGAAAAATAGGGCATGTTTAGGTACATAATTCTCAGGATGCAAGAGATGGAACACAATAAATGGAAGAACGGTTAATTTGAACATTACTTAACAAAAATGTGTTTTCACATTTATAATATTGTTTCATTTTCATGAATATTTTTCGCAATTAAATTTTGACTGCAAGGCAAAATTGTTTTCCACTTTAGGTAAATTTTTTCGGCAGTACATAGAGAATAATCACAAGTTGCTGTATCAAAAACATTTCTTATGTCACGAACCACGAAATCATGTTTTCATTTTTTTGAAATAAGTATAAAAACTTATTTACGAAATTTTGTACGCTCTTAAGCGCTAATTATATTGGGCGCGATGCGAATAAAATCGCGTAAATTTGCAGGTTACACAAAGTTTACCACTCTTATCTACATTTATGTTAACCGATTACAGACAGCTTATATTATTCATTTTAGTCAAAAATAAGAAATATCTGCAAACGAAAAAGAAAATCGCTCGAAATGTGCGATGGAAATACATGTATTTGTAGCGGGCGAATATTCGCTTTGCCTCCCAGTGCCATTATAATTAGAGTTTTAGAGACAAAAAGGTATTAGGTGTATATACCTAATAAAATTGAAGTATTTACCACTATCTCATCACATACGTTTCCGCATATCAAATAACAACATTCGTTTGCTATTAGGAACAAATAATATTAACATATGATCATTAAGATCATATGACAGCTCGCACTTTATTCACGACCGAAATAAATCGTGAACTGAGCAGACTGAGCAACTTTAATGAATTGACTTTTACAATCCACGCCATTAGTCGTATAAATTTACACGTCAGAGAGAGCTTTTTTCTTCTTTGTTACGATCTGTCAGTTTTTCTATTTTGCTATTTAGTATGGAAATGAAAACTAAAATTGAGATAGACTGTTATGATCAGAGCGAGAAAACCGAAGACTAGTTATTTTAACTTGCCTTGGGGTACTTGTCAAAGTATTTGCTTCTCTTTCAACGTGGTACGTTGAGAGCGAGAGGACAGAAGACCAGTTTATTTTAACTTGCCTTGGGGTACTTGTCAAAATATCTTCTTCTCTTTCATCATAACAGTCTATATCTTTGCTGTTTTGTGGTTTGTCATATTTTTTTGGACCAAAATGTTTTAAAGTGTGTTTGGAATCGATCGACATTAACAAAATAATAAAATGGAATAAAATATTTTCACACAATCTGTTAATGCCAATCGATTTCAAACACATTTTAAAACATTTTGGTCCAAAAAATACTAGTCAATTATATATCTTACTCGCTGCTCAAGATCAAAACACTGTGGTAAACTCAAAAGGAGATACATCCGAAGCAGCTAAAGCTGCTTAACCATCCTCCTAGGTTTTCTTTATGGGACAGATAAATTGCTTGTGAAAACTTTTATACAGACTACAGAACTGCAGCCTGTGTAATCTGTTGGAATCAAAGATTGCGTTTGAACATTTATTCAAATTTAATCCTCCTACAAGCACGGAATTTTGAAAACCGACACATTTTCTGTTCATGTGTTTTACTTGAGTTTCTGATTTCTCCATATAAAAATACATGCAAAATTCACAAAAAGCAATAAACCACAAAACAGAAAATGTGTCGGTTTTCAAAATTCCGCGAGTGTAATAAAATTTTTGTATAGGACTTTTAATGACTTTACATAATAACGAAATTCATTCTATCATCCCGACGACAATCATGGTATGTGAATTATTTGTATTAGAATGAGCAATAATTATAACCTCTCCATAATTTACGCCTCTAACGACTTTTCACTTTATGACTCCGCCGAACATTCAAAATAATACGAAAATGGACAAACAATCACGAAGATTTTAACTCTTTGTTCGAAAGAAGTTTTACAATAATAGCCGAAGCGCATCGGTATACTACCTTGGATTAGCCTATTTAAATTTTCAATGAATAACGGGAAACGATTGGTAATCATTTATTTAAGATCCTTTCGAAAGTCGCAAAAGATTTTTAAAGGCGTAAATTGAATAAATTCGGTTGAACCGCCGACTGTAACAATTTGTAAAAGGATGAATTCACTTTTCCCAAACGAAATGTTTCACTTTAACATTTCTTTAAAGTAAAATAGATAGCGCAAAAAGAAACAACCACAATCGCCACGTGACAACAATCCCACGACATCGATGTTCAGCAAATTACCGAAAAAAATTCATATTTTTCCATAAAAATAAAGTTTGCAATGTTCGAAAAATCCAAATAGTGCGTACAACAGTTGTTACTGCAACTTTATTGATTCAATGACAAAATAAAACAATCAGTTTCCATTTGCATGTGAAGGTTCGAACATGAACTTTTTAAAATTTTAGCGCTCACAAAAAGCGTACCATTTTTGACACCTTTTGATCTAGTACGTTTAGCACCACCATTTTGACGTAAATCAATCAGAAACATTGTTGATGTTTACAAAACAACAAAATGGTTCTTTGATGCAATTGGAATTTTGTAAAAGTTGAATCGAAAATCGAATATTTTAATATAAAATGTTTAGTGTTTGATGATCAAATGTTGTGCAATCGATAGGCCTTATCTTTTCGCAGGTAGTTTAATTCGTAAACATGCACTGATCCAAATTTTTATTTTCGAAAAATTGTTTTAGGAAAATGATCCAGCATCACCTACATTAGATTAGATTATTGCCGGTCCAAACTTTAGAAAACCGATTATTTTTCTTTGAATCGATGCATTATGATGATATTGTCTACGTAAACACGAAATTCAAGCGACACAAAGATCTCAACTGCGAAATAAAATTTTGGTGCCACACCTTGAGGCTCCGGAAACATCGAGTGACCTAAAATCTAAAATCGGTCCAATGACCTCGGACATAAAAATTTTGATCTAGGACCCCCCAACTTTCATTTTTGAACATTTGTCCCGAAGAGACGAAATCTCTACGACGCCATCTTGTGACCGTACCTGCATCAAAGTTGGCACACTGAATTGACACATTTTGCAACTTTTCTCGAAAACGCTTCCGCCGATTTTTTTGATATGTACCTCAATCGATAGGTATTTTTAGCGGCTATCAACTGTAAGACTTGCACAAAAATTCTATGTACCACCCAAAAAACCACTTTTTGGTAATTTGCGGTGGCTCACATGCATGTGGCCGCTCTCAAATGTTTTTATTCGGAAGCGCCGACCTCGAAAACCCTTTAGACACAAATTTCACTACAATCCATTGTATTTACGCGAAATGGTAGCCATTTTTCGTTTCAAAAATTCCGATTTTGAAGCCACCTAGCGACTAAGCGACGCATAAAAAAAAAAATTGACCTACATTTCCTGAATCAGCATCAAAAGCTCTACCGAAATCAACCGTAAAATCATTAGGTCCGAGGTAGAGCCTCAGTCCTAACCTAGGTCCGAACTCAACTTTTTCCCATCTCGCCACCCTAAGAAACACTCCTACCCACTTTTTAGATTTTTCGAAACAACGATGCCCTGCGGGCATCGTGTAATAGATGCCGGGACAGTTATGAATTAAGGCGCAGCGCTGTGCGCTGCGCTTGCAATGAAAGACAACTTAAAACAGCAAAGATATCTCAATTTTAGTTTTCATTTGAATACTAAATCGCAAAATAGAAAAACTGACAGATCGTAACAAAGGAGAAAAAAACTCTCTCTGACGTATAAATTTATACGACTAATGGCGTGGATTTTGTATGCTAACGAACGATATTCTGTTATAATGGTGCAAGCGACATACATTTTTTGTCTCATTTTCAAATTTGACAGCTGTACCGAAAAACGAGACGGAAGACATGTGCGGTTGTAATAACAGATCATCGTTATTAATTAATTGTAGCTAACCTCATAAGGCGGAATATTTTTTAAATTCCTGAGAAATCAACATCTAATTTTAGCATTTTTTGTAACAATTGTTATTTTACTTAGCTTAAAACCTCAAATAAAAACATTTCCTGGTTACTTCAAATTGTTTAACAGACGTTTTATTCAGAATTTCCATTTTATTCGTTTTCTTCACAAATAGTTCAAAAATTACACCGTTTCGCGAAGTTTGCTGTGGGAAGTTTGCTGTGGGAAGTTTGCTGTGGGAAGTTTGCTGTGCTAAGTTTGTTAGCACACAAAATTGCGGTATGTGATTACGCTGCTAGTGGGGCTAGTGGTCAAAATTTTGATCTAAACAAAAAAAAAACATTGTACCAAAGCATGTAACATCAAGTCGTAGTAACACCGTTGTTACAGCAGATTGGTCCTCTTGACATCACATTGCGATGTATAGCATAATGCAGTCTGCTAGATCATAATTAATTTATGTCTTCAAGAAATGTTTGTCAGTTTCTCGAGAAAATACATTTATATCTGCCTTGGTAGATAAATAACTATTTGTGTGAAGGTTTTTATTTTTGAGGCATTTCAGACACCGGTCTGTGTATAACCAAAAGTTTTCTAGTAAAGATTATTTATCAAAGTTAAAGTTATTGTGGCAAAATATTTCAGCGTCAATTTCAAAAAAAAAATTGTAGGTATTATAAATCTTACACAGAAAATGTACTAGATGTGATATTTAAAACAATCGTAGCAGCCTATGCAGCTCAAAGCATATCAATCCTATTTCTTTTTAATAAACAAACGTGGTGGACGTGTGAATGTAAAATAAAATGGAAAAAGCAAATTTGTTATATTTAAAATTGGTTGCTGTCGCTAATCGCATAAATGTAAGTGTTGAAAACAAATAATGATTTCTGGTAAATAATCTATTTGTACTCAAAAAGGATCTACGCGAATCAAATAGTCGTCAAACGATCAATATGCATGTGCAGCCTTCTAAGAGTGCTCACTTGAACGTAAGTAAACGCTTTATAAACTCTCTAAACTACGTTACTCAGATTTGTGTTTTTGTAAAACGTGCAGTCAGATTTTCCATTTCTTCAGTCAAGAAACTAAATCTTCAATAATGAATTTCTAGAAGGAACACGTACGTCTGAGTGATTTGAACTTAATTACCTTTTATTTTATTTTTATTTAGCCTCCACATCATTCAAACGCATTGAAATACTTTGTCGACTCCGTGGCTGATAGTTTTGAGTATTCGGCGCATAGAGACTTTGCAAGCATTACGCCTGCTATTATCGCGAATTCGATCACAGTCTCCGACCTCGTAACTGATCATAATGTGTACGGTAGCTGTGAAAATACCGATTTGAAAAATGGCAATTGCAATTTGAAGGTATGTGAAATTTTTAGAACTCTCAAAATGAGTTTCTAGCTACGTCTGATAGACCAAAAGCTTGTAAGCGCGTCATTCTATTACGTCACGGTTCCATTTTCATATATTATCTGGTGAAAATAGGGGTTTTAAAACGATTCCAATTCCGCTCAAGTGGGAATTTCCTATTTGTCCCAGAGGTGAGCACAAAGTTTTTATGTGTTCATGGTCCGATTAACCGAAGCGAAAATATCAATTTGCTCTATCCCTCACATATTGTATAAAGTCCAGATTGATGTTTCCTGACAGTATTGGTGTTATGCTACAAATTCAGAAATAACTTTTGATTTATTTTTATTCATTCTGATTTATTTTGCGACGAATTTCGATTCTATACAGTGTGACGCTAAGGCTACCTTCGTTCAAAAACATAAATCATGAAAGATAGTGTAATAGTATGGCACATGTTGCAACAGTACTGTGCCGTTCTCGCATACATGCTTTCGGTCTATAAACGATTTGAATTGAACTCACATATTTGATTATTGATTCTCGTTTTGACAGAATTTAAGCGTTCGAGAGTATTTGCCATCACAGCCATCTGTTATCGACTCAGATCATTTGCTATCAAGTGCAAACCGTGGTTTGTTATCAACAGCGGACGTCCCAGCTGCTAAGGCTGTGTGCGCCTCAAACTTGGAGAGACCAAGTGCTTCTTGTAATATTGTATCACCAGCATTCGTCCCATCCGTGACAAATATTTTGAGATCGGACTATAATTCCTGTTTAAAGGTAAGTTCAGTTATGTATATAAACAAATGTTACTAAAATCACTCAGACCGCTCGCGAATAGAAATTTTATTAGCTTCAAAGAATTACAATAGCTTCCTGACCTAGAAGTTATCAAGCGAAATATCAATTTGACTCGACCAGGTGATGAAAAATCCAATTAAAACTATAAGATTGTCTCAAGCAACTTACATGTCTCGCTTGATTGCTTCGACTATTTCCGACTTTTAACGTTATTTTGTTTTCAATTAGCACTGAAGCTAGTCTTGTCTTTTCATAGGAACGTAACTGTGAAGCTTTTGGCTGGAAATTGCCAGATGACACAACATTTATGGATATCTATTTAGACTCCGCGCTAAACCAAGTAAATATATTGTAGTTGTAGAAGTAATCAGATGGAATTTCCAACCGCCTTTTCAAGTTCATTTAAATAAGAGAGCGATGGACAAATAAGAATTCCCTTTCTGCAAGCAGAATATAATTATTATTTGAGGAGAGTTACAAAAAGAATTTCCATTGGTCCACTCATGCAAATAAAATTGCTGAAAGGTCTTTATATGGTCACTACCACGCGCGTTTAACTATTTCGTCGTCCGTTTTTGTTTGCTTGAGGGTACCAGCTTTATTGTCTGTTAACTCTTATTTTTCCATCGTTTCAATTAATATAGGATTACGACACCGGTTACGAGCCTCCTTAAGACTAATTACGAGCCTACCAAATCTATTGTTCTGTGGATCGTCACTGACACATTGTTTCTTATGGTAAGGATAGGCTCGTAACCGGTGCGTTACCCTATTTCTTGTATTTTTATACTCACTTCAACGATCAGTAATATTGTTAGCAGAATTAAAATGCAACGAATTTGCTTGGCCGGTTAATAAGATTTGATACACCACGACTTATTTCAGAACAATGTGTTCAGAATTATATAGTACGTTACGTCCGTGGGCTCACGCGATATTTCCTATCGACAAAATAGAAAGTTGGACCCACGTACTTATTGTGCTTTACGTGTATAGGCAATGTACATTACGTCCTTGTTTGGAGATTTTTATTTTGCCGAGAGGAAGACTTTCGAAAATGAAAATTATCGCAAGTGTCAACAGTCAATTTCATTTTCCCAGGGTGCTCGAAGTAAATTTATATTTCATCGCAGCGCCATTTACCAATGAAAGTAAATAGATAGGTATGGCCAAACGTTCAAATTTGTTCTAGCCGGAGCACATACGGATTTGCATGGCGCCACCTCAAACAAACTCATTTGTAGTGCAAATTTCCACTAGAAATGAGTTCGTTTAAGGTGGCACCATGCAAATCCGTATGTGCTCCGACTTGTATGGACTGGCCATACCTACTTATCTACTTTCATTGCCATTTACATCCGTAACCACGGCAGAGTAAAATAAACCAGGCAAGAGCGGTTCATTTTCGAAACGTCAAATAAGGGACCTAACACACTGTATCAAAATGAACTTAAATTAACACTGACATAAATTGAAAAATTTTATTAGCAAAAAATATAGGGCTACTAGATTATTCAGGTCCCTAGTTAAATCAGCGCTTCTGCCTGGTTAACTTTACTCTGCCGTGCCGTAACACATAAAAAATTGCATCATTCAATGACGTGGCAGATTTTTAATTAATAATCTATTGACGCGACGCATCATAACATAAAACAAACAAAAGTGTTTTAGCTCAAATCAACTTTGCAATGACACTGAACCAATTCATTTCTTATTAATAAATGTTATCCATCACGTAAAATTCAGATGTAAACAACAAATTAAAAATGCGACTTGGCTAACAAGAAAACTCATTTTAATCATTTTAGCACTTGTAACGATTTGTATCAAATTGAATAACTTACAAAAACGCGTGATTTTAGTTTCAGCAGACACGCTGTTGTCAATAAAATTGATGTGACTGATACTGCACTGTCACTAGAAAAATATACAAAAACACAATATTCTAAATGTTTGAGACAATCAGTTATTTGCGTAGAATATTAAGGTACATATTTTAATCGAATTCGAGTGATAAGCGACACTTCGTTGAATTACTGAACATTAAAAACACCTTCAGACTGATCTCTAACGTTTTATATTGATAACAGAGTGTTTAAGGAGGAGGAAACATATTTCAATACAATAAATATCAGATTTATTGTAGTATGAGTGTGCTCATGTAAAGAATTATTATTACCTAACCACCCGGAAAGTTGTTGTTCCCCCCATTACATGAGGGATTTTTGTGCGACTTCGAACGAAATCTCTTTTCTTACCAAGTGAAGGAAAGTTCTTCCTTCTCAAAAAAAATATATCATATGATTGCACAATCCGTATGTACGCAAAACAACCCGGTAAAAATAAAAGATTTGAAATTTTCATATGAAATATTTTTTGAATTATTCAATACTCAAATCAAAATATCTGTTATTTTATTGTTGATACCATAAATTTTGTGTCTTGAGCAAATAAATTTAAAATTTTTGATAACAAAAATTCTTGACTTGACTTGACCATTTCAAACTAGACTTAAATTTTTCGATAACAAAAATAATTTTAAAAAAAACACAGAATTGAAACTGTTGGCCATATTTGTCAAAGTTCTGGTTTACAGTTATTTGGAGCAAACCTATATTTTTTATTTTTCTACTTCCACAAACAGCTGTGCCTGAAGAATTAATTTTGCTTTTTTACTGCCGAAAGTTGAACGTTACGCCCCTGCAAAAATGATCGGTTGCATGTGGAATATCAGTTTATTCTTCGTGAATTTACCAAGCTTATTTCATTGATTTATCACGATTTGTAGCTAGTCTACGATGTTTGACCTGGTTGATCAATGGTAAATCAATGGTTAAACACTGGTTAATCATGGTAAATCAGGTTAATCAAAAAGAGTGAGCAACCAATGTGGTAGGCAGTAAAACAGAAAAAAATCATTAATTCGGAAATGTTTGGATATGCAAACTCTACGCTTGTCAAAATAACAGTTTCCAAACTTTATTGATTAAAATATCACTCTTGAATTCGGCTCGTATTACAAATTGATTCCTCATATAATGAATGACTTCCGTCAAAATTGTGTAACATTTACTCTTGTTTTCAATTTAAAGTAACCTGTTTTTTTCGATTTCAGAAGAAAACGGATACAGCGAATTACCTGTACTATTTATATGATGTGAGTTATTCCCTCTTTTATTGTGTCTGGTCTATATTCTATAATTTTATGCAAAGCACCTAGCAGGGTAATAGAAAGAAATAAAGTAGTACTTTAATCGAAGTATGCGAATATTTCCATACCTTTTTTTTCATAATGTCATTGCAAAATTACCATTAGGGCTGCTAATGGTATTATTGGTATCAAAAAACTACTCTATTTGACGTGTAAAAACCTCTATTACCCTGCTAGGTGCTTTGTCTGTAGCCTTAGATGCACTTTTTATATTCTTTAATTCGAAAGTTTGTAGCGAGCTATTTTATTTCAAATTTTAGAAAACTGTTGTGCCGGATATCCATTGTCCATTCTAGTTTTTTAAAGATTAATCTACGCGTCTAGTGATTAGGACATTTGAAGCGTGAAATAAACAATGTTACACTACAATGACACAATTCCTAAAGCAATTTACTTGATGAATCGAATCACTAAGTAACACTCATATTTATTAAAAAATCAAGTCGTGGAAATAGTTTTCAAGCGTTGAAGACTATCAAATCTATAATACAATATGTTCTAGTAGAATCTCTAGTAGAATTGTTTCCATGTCTCATCAGTATATTCCCCAAATCAATCAACAATCTTTTCAAAAAATTTCAAAATTCTTCTTGTAATTTGGTCCTTTTACATGAAAAGTTGTATGTGCATCTGTTGTGTACTGTTGATTATAGGCTCTACCGCCCACAACAGATACTTAATTTACTATTATGCGCTTTCCATTGAATGTTTAAAAAAATTTTAGGCACCTAATACAATGGACACTGGATCTGGATCGATGGACTATGTGCATGTAGAATTCGGTATGTATTAAGTGAACTACATTTCCCTATTATGTAAACTCAACAATAATGTGTGCCTAGGTTCAACTGACGATACCATTGAACTGGATGTCGACGATTACGATGTCTTTGCCGAATCAGCTGGATTTGAATCGATGGACTATGAGCCAATAGAACTCGGTATGTATCAAGTGAACTACATTCCCCTATTATGTAAACTCAACAATAATGTTTCCTAGGCTCAACTGACGATACCATTGAATTGGATGTCGTTAATTACGATGTCGACTATGAATCTTCAAATGTTATCGACACCGAGAATAACACTTCCGACCCATTTAATTCTCGGAGACAGTCAATGTCACATACTAACGATGAGACACCTTGGAAAATCGTTATTAAACAAAATAAGGGTTGCGATGACACCGACATGTTTGTCCCAGTATCAGGACCGACAGCGAAACCGCTATGTTGCATTTATTGCCTGAAGCGGTACCCAAAATTGGCAAGACATCTACTAACCGTTCATAAGGATGAAGCAGACGTAAAGGAATTTATTGGTCTTCCAATTGGTAATTTGTTTTTCTTTATTTTTTGATAGCAATTACCACAAAGACGCACTTCAAAATTCCACGTCATGTTTCTACCAATCACTATGATTCTTTTTCTTTCAAACGCTAAATGAGTTCATATTATTAATATAGTACTTTTGTCACAAGAATAGTATCATCAAAATAATTAGATAAAATAAATTTCGTTCGCTGGTGGAAAAAATGTTTTCTTCCCGGAACCCGGAAGCAAAGAAAGTATAAAACTTCCTGTTTTGTAAGTAAAAATTTCCAAGTTTTGAGTTTAACATCATATACGTCTACAACAGCGAGGGCTTTTCTCGCACTTTTTCCACCAGCGATTTCGTTATTTAAACATTTGACTTTATCCTTGATGCTTAAAGTTAGTAAATTGAAAAATTTGGAAGGCGGTAATAATTCCCAGTGAAACAATGCTTTCTAATAAAATCAGTGAAGTGACAAGAGATACCGTTGCTTCCTATCAGCTGTCTGTGCCATCAGTAAAATTTCTCTGATAGAAATACTCGTAGCATCATAGAATCACAAATAGGTCGTATTCCTCGTAATTGTTGAAGATTAATAAACGGATGCGATGCTTATAATGATAATTCGTAAGATTTTTTTAAATAAGTGCATCTAAAACCAAATTCCAAATAAGTATAAGAGCAAGACTTGTATATTGTATATTGTTGAGCAAGACTTTAATTTAAAATAAGTAGAGCAAAACTCGTCATCAGCATAAAGAAAGAAACGCAGTTTCACAACCCCCAGATCAATTTTATCAGAAAGTAATAATTCCCACACTAAATAGAATAATTTTACTCTTTCAATTCTAAGAGTTTTCTACTATGCGCAAAGTTTGAGTAATAAGCAACTTCCGATATAGACTAGTTAGAAATCATCATCTTCCCATCTATAGCCGATTCTGTTTTTTACGTAACTTTTCGAGTTAGATTCTTTGTTTTTTAACGAATGTTAGAAATCTGCCGTTCAGAAAAAATTGTGTAGATGGTCTAGCCAAATGGAATTTATTGCACAAACACAATTTACTTAGATTCCATATTCAACTGATTCTGCTTAACAGTTTCTAAAACATACAGTTAGTAGCTCAATGCTCAGAGCTACCTGTTCCTGTCACTTATGTCTTTAATCCACATTCATTCTTTGCAGGCTCGAAGGAACGCAAACAAGCGATTTGCATGATAATGAGAAGAGGAATGTTTGAGTGGAATGGAGATCCAAAACTCAATGGTGGAGAGATGCAAACGTGTAGGAGACCGAATGAAAAATTTGAAAGACCAGTGACCTACTTCACGCCATGTCCAAAATGCCTTGGGTCGTTTACTGAAAAAACACTCAGCCGTCACTTCAAAATTTGCTCCAACAATGCGCTTCAGGGCGAAAGAAAGGTGAAACAACTCAGTCGCGCAGTGGACGGTCGCTTACATCCTAATGCAAGTGCAGATCTGAACAAAGTCTTCTCTAAATTGCAAGCAGATCCAGTTGTGCGACCAATTCGCTTTGACTGGTTATTGATCGAGTTCGCAAACGGCCTTTGTCTCAATTATCATCCTTTTTTTCAACAAAAAATGATTCGCGACAAGTTACGGAGCGCTGGGAAAGTTTTGGTAACAGCAAAATCACTCTCGCCAGCAATAACAGATTTCTCGTCGTTATACCACGTAAAACATTGCACTGTAGTAATCGAGGCAGTGCGTAAAGTGGCAAAATTTGACCTTGGTGCCAAAAGTTTTGGTAGTCCTGGTACGGCAACGACATTGGTGACATTAATCAAAGCCATTGGAGAAACTCTGTTGATCGAGTACATGAAATCAGATAATCCAGTTGACGAAAAAAATGTTGAACGTTTTTTGATGGTGTTTACCAAAGATGCAAAGCTTAAGATCAATAAGTTAGCAGCATTAACACAAAAACGAGCTAGGCGTTCCAGAAAAGATGATATTCCTAGTACAGATGATGTAAACCGATTCGCTGCGTACCTCGATTGTGAACTAGAGACAGCTTTCGCTGACTTACAGCAGGAGTACACATACAAAAATTGGGTGCATTTATCCGAAGTAACACTGGCAGCGATTCTTGTATATAATCGGAAACGCATAGGTGAAATGAGAAACATCCTTGTCAGCGAATATCACTCTCGCGAAATGCTTGCGTCGTTCCGCGACTCGCTTGTTGCTGGCAACATTCCTGAAGCTACGATCAAATTAATCAGAAGCAGAATTACAGCTCGAGGAAAGCTGGAGCGCGACGTGCCAGTTTTACTAAAACACAAATATGATGACAGCATTGATATCCTCCTTCGTCATAGAACAGATGCCCGCATTTCCGACGAAAACAAATTTCTGTTTGCATTGTATTCAGCCGCTGGTGAAGAGACGACAGTCAATTCCTGCGTAGTCATTCAAAAATTTTCAAATAAATGCGACGCTCAAAATCCAGGCAGCTTGCGAGGAACTAAATTACGCAAACACTTGGCAAGCATTTGCGGAACAATGAATTTGAATGATCCCGAGGTTACCAATGTTGCACAATTTATGGGACATGACACCGAAATCCATCACAACATTTATCGTCAGAACTCATTACGCTCGCAAGTCGTGCAAATGGCAGAAATATTAGAGCGTGCACAGGGAAAAATGGTGAACATCAGCAGCTCGAGTGAAGAGTCTGGGAACGTAACTGCAGAAGCCGTCACAATGAAAAACAAACGAATCCGAGCACCGAAGCCCAAAGCAGGAAAGATTGACACATCGAAGGTAGAAACCCAGAAAAATACTCGAAAGACTGCTGTCACTACGAAAAAACAGCCCAAATCGAAAATCAGCATCACGGATGAACCATCATCTCGAGGCGATCCAACACACATCATCATATCCAAACAGAGCTCGACTGGCATCGGTCCAGCGCACATCAACAAATCGAAAGAGAGCTCGACTGACATAGGTCCAGCGTACAGCGAAAAATCGAAACAGAGATCGGATGGCATCGGTTCGGCACACATCATCAAATCGAAACACAGCTCGACTGGCACAAACAAAAGTTCGTAGAAACTTTAGTTCACATGACTCGAAACTCTGACGATCTTCATTTTTAATTTTTTTGTTATTCTATTTGTGTTTTTAATTGATCAATTGGACAAGTTGAATTTTATCTGTATTTCGTCAGTATGTACTTTGAATTTCAAATTGAATTGAAATAAACGTTGATCCAATTAATACGAAAAAGGTTTCGTAAAAAATTACAGTGTCTGTTCTCATCGCAATTCTTCATACATTCTCGCCTAAATTCTACAAATTTCCATTCCACATGGACGTGTCAAACATGCCAGTAGCGTTGAGTATACCTACCCAGAAATTTATAACAGTGTAATTTACAGAGGCTTTTCAAAAAAAAAAAAAATCAGAGGAAATTTGAGGTATTTTATTGATTTATAAATATTCCTGTGTTTTCACATAATCACACGAAAACCTATGTTTTTTTTTCTGTCTCGTCTCTTCATACAAGGAATAAGGAAAACGAAAGTCAAAAAAAAAAGAAACTGGAATAGCGGCAATGAACAGACATTGTACGTGCAAATTTGTGAATTTTAAGACATTGAAAGTAAGGCTCAGAACAGGTCAGGTTTATCTGAACCCAACCAGGTTTTTCCTGAAATCTGCAATGACCTGAGCCTGATTCTTAAAATTTCGACCTCACTTGAATTGACCTGAAACCTGAATATAGTGGTCAGGTCAGACCTGAAGTTTAGGTCAGTTCAGGTTTCGGTCGACCAATTCCCAGCATTAGTTGAAAGAGATTCCAGGGTACAATACACCGTTTCTTTGCTTATCGAAGCCTTGTTTAGGATTTTCTTCATAATACAATTTGAAGAATGATGATCGTGGTACAGTAATCGATGCAGCCTTTGGATTTTTCAAGGAGAAAATGTGAATGTGGCTTTACTAGTAATCAAGCAGTTCATATCAACTGGCGAACAGTTCATATCAACTGGCAAACAGTTCATATCAACTGGCGAAGAGTTGATATCAAATGGCGAACAGTTCATATTAATCGGCGAACAGTTCATATCAACTGGCGAAGAGTTGATATCAACTGGCGAACAGTTCATATCAACTGGCGAACAGTTCATATCAACTGGCGAACAGTTCATATCAACTGGCGAACAGTTCATATCAACTGGCGAACAGTTCATATCAACTGGCGAACAGTTCATATCAACTGGCGAACAGTTCATATCAACTGGCGAACAGTTCATATCAACTGGCGAACAGTTCATATCAACTGGCGAACAGTTCATATCAACTGGCGAACAGTTCATATCAACTGGCGAACAGTTCATATCAACTGGCGAACAGTTCATATCAACTGGCGAACAGTTCATATCAACTGGCGAAGAGTTGATATCAACTGGCGAAAAGTTGATATCAACTGGCGAACAGTTCATATCAACTGGCGAAGAGTTGATATCAAATGGCGAAGAGTTGATATCAACTGGCGAACAGTTCATATCAACTGGCGAACAGTTCATATCAACTGGCGAACAGTTCATATCAACTGGCGAAGAGTTGATATCAACTGGCGAACAGTTCATATCAACTGGCGAACAGTTCATATCAACTGGCGAACAGTTTATATCAACTGGCGAACAGTTCATATCAACTGGCGAACAGTTCATATCAACTGGCGAACAGTTCATATTAACTGGCGAACAGTTCATATCAACTGGCGAAGAGTTGATATCAACTGGCGAAGAGTTGATATCAACTGGCGAAGAGTTGATATCAACTGGCGAAGAGTTGATATCAACTGGCGAAGAGTTGATATCAACTGGCGAACAGTTCATATCAACTGGCGAAGAGTTGATATCAACTGGCGAACAGTTCATATCAACTGGCGAACAGTTCATATCAACTGGCGAAGAGTTGATATCAACTGGCGAACAGTTCATATCAACTGGCGAAGAGTTGATATCAACTGGCGAACAGTTCATATCAACTGGCGAAGAGTTGATATCAACTGGCGAAGAGTTCATATCAACTGGCGAACAGTTCATATCAACTGGCGAACAGTTCATATCAACTGGCGAACAGTTCATATCAACTGGCGAACAGTTCATATCAACTGGCGAACAGTTCATATCAACTGGCGAACAGTTGATATCAATTGGCGAACAGTTCATATCAACTGGCGAACAGTTCATATCAACTGGCGAACAGTTCATATCAACTGGCGAACAGTTCATATCAACTGGCGAACAGTTCATATCAACTGGCGAACAGTTCATATCAACTGGCGAACAGTTGATATCAATTGGCGAACAGTTCATATCAACTGGCGAACAGTTCGTATCAACTGGCGAACAGTTCATATCAACTAGCGAACAGTTCATATCCACTGGCGAACAGTTCATATCAACTGGCGAAGAGTTGATATCAACTGGCGAACAGTTCATATCAACTGGCGAACAGTTCATATCAACTGGCGAACAGTTCATATCAACTGGCGAACAGTTCATTTCAACTGGCGAACAGTTCATATTAACTGGCGAACAGTTCATATCAACTGGCGAACAGTTCATATCAACTGGCGAAGAGTTGATATCAACTGGCGAAGAGTTGATATCAACTGGCGAAGAGTTGATATCAACTGGCGAAGAGTTGATATCAACTGGCGAACAGTTGATATCAATTGGCGAACAGTTCATATCAACTGGCGAACAGTTGATATCAATTGGCGAACAGTTCATATCAACTGGCGAACAGTTCATATCAACTGGCGAACAGTTCGTATCAACTGGCGAACAGTTCATATCAACTGGCGAACAGTTCATATCCACTGGCGAACAGTTCATATCAACTGGCGAAGAGTTGATATCAACTGGCGAACAGTTCATATCAACTGGCGAACAGTTCATATCAACTGGCGAACAGTTCATATCAACTGGCGAAGAGTTGATATCAACTGGCGAAGAGTTGATATCAACTGGCGAACAGTTGATATCAATTGGCGAACAGTTCATATCAACTGGCGAACAGTTCATATCAACTGGCGAACAGTTCATATCAACTGGCGAACAGTTCGTATCAACTGGCGAACAGTTCATATCAACTGGCGAACAGTTCATATCCACTGGCGAACAGTTCATATCAACTGGCGAAGAGTTGATATCAACTGGCGAACAGTTCATATCAACTGGCGAACAGTTCATATCGACTGGCGAACAGTTCATATCGACTGGCGAACAGTTCATATCCACTGGCGAACAGTTCATATCCACTGGCGAACAGTTCATATCAACTGGCGAACAGTTGATATCAACTGGCGAAGAGTTGATATCAACTGGCGAACAGTTCATATCAACTGGCGAACAGTTCATATCAACTGGCGAACAGTTCATATCCACTGGCGAACAGTTCATATCAACTGGCGAACAGTTCATATCAACTGGCGAACAGTTCATATAAATAAAAGAAGCTCGCCAGTGTAAATGAACTGCTCGACAATATAATTTAGTAAATTAAAATGACTGTAAGTTATTCTGCAGATTATATCAATAGACTGAAAATTTCTATTGTTATTTTGTTATATTGTTATAAATTTGAATAGGTCCTCAATAGTACGATTAGGAACATACTTATAGATTGCAGTAGTGATAGAAGTTTTTGAAATTATTTTTCTGATTGATTTTTGACGAAGTGTATGTTTTTGTAAGGTGATTTTGTGATTAGAATGTAATTTCAAGTCGCATTTTCTAATGTTTTTTAATGTTCGTACAGGCAGAACGTACACAGAGCTTTTGTTGTGGGCTATATTTTTTCAATGTTAATGTGAATGTAAGAGATATATAGGTAACACTGTTCTCTCTTGAATGTTGTATGACTTAAGTTATTTTTGATGAATTGTTTTGTTACAGCCCTGATGATGTCTCCAATTGGAAGACGAAATATATTGGCAAAATAAGTAAAAAATGTGTCTTTATTGAGCTAATCCGACAACCTGATTAATTATTGCAACAGAATTTTATGAGAATTTGTTTTCTTCGGCAAGACAGAGTCCAACGGAAGAAACCGAAGATAGACCAATAATAAGAAACGTGGGATCGGAGGATATGCCAGACATAACTGTTGATGAAGTCAAGGCCGCAGTAGCCGAGATGAAAAACAAAAAGTCTCCCGGAGAAGATGGTGTTCCAGTGGAAGCCATTAAACTAGGTGGAGACTCCTTATTAAAGGCAATCACGGCTTTGTTCAATCAATGTCTCCAATGGGAAGAAGTACCAGAAGCCTGGGAAAATGCGGTAATTACATTGCTGCATAAAAAAGGAGACATAAAAAAGCTGGAAAATTACCGACCCATAAGCCTATTGTCAACACTCTACAAGTTGTTTATGAAAATCATTACGAAGAGGAACACCAACAAGTTCGACTTCTACCAACCTGTTGAACAAGCTGCTTTCAGATCTGGTTTCAGCACAAACGACCATTTGCAGGTGATGAGAACGCTTATTGAGAAGTGTCGTGAATACAACATCGACATAGTCTTGCTATTCATAGACTTCGAAAAAGCTTTCGATTCAGTGGAAACATGGTCGATATTGGACGCATTAGACGAATGTAGAGTAGACTCAAGGTACTCCAACACAATTCGATATGTGTACAAAAATGCTACTTCATGTATAAAACTTCATAAGAGCACGGAGAAATTCAGAATCGGCCGAGGTGTAAGGCAGGGTGACACCATTTCACCGAAATTTTTCACGGCGATTCTGCAGGTACTCTCCATTTATCTTTATTCCCATTTTACTCCAGTTTAACTTCTTGCTCCTCGTTCCCTAACTAAATTAACACCAACAACAAACACAAACAACAGCCTGATTACAACAGAAAGAGAGTTGACGAAACTGTTGATGGCGGTGTGTCGTTCTTAGACTGCTGGATTACCAGAAGAGATGACTGTTTTATTGCGATTAGATGGTGGCAAAAAGAATGCAGTTGCCGACAAGTATTAAACTTTCACTCGCTTCATCCTTATCACGTTAAGAAGTTAAACTGGAGTAAAATGGGAATAAAGTTAAATGGAGAGTACCTGAGCAATCTCCGCTTCGCTGATGACATTGTACCGATAGCAGCGAATCTAGGTCAGGCTCAGCTTATGCTACAACAGTTAAGTGAAGAGGCAGGCAAAGTTGGCTTCAAGATGAAATTATCGAAAACAAAAGTCATGACCAACATCGGGGACGATAGAAAAATCAAAATTGGTGACACTATCATTGAACGAGTCGACAGCTATGTATATCTAGGACATAAACTGAAGTTAGGTCTGGACAACCAAACTGCAGGAATAAGACGTAGGATTGGTCTTGCATGGGCAGCGTTCGGAAAACTCAGACTAATTTTCAAAAGCAAAATGAATAATAGTCTGAAACGCAAAGTTTTCGACACTTGTGTCCTTCCAGTGCTCACCTTGGTGCTCCCTTATGGAGCGGAAACGTTAACTTTAACGAAAGCATCCGAAGATAAATTGAGAGTGACACAAAGAGCCATGGAACGGAGTTTGCTTGGGATAACACTCAGAGACAGAATGACGAATCAATGGATTCGACAGCAAACCAGGGTCGTTGATGTCATGGAAAGAATATCATCTCTGAAATGGAGCTGGGCGGGACATATTGCAAGAAGGACAGATGAACGTTGGACCAAAAAGATCATGAACTGGCGACCATATAAAAGACGAGCTATAGGCAGACCACCAGAGAGATGGACAAACGGAATTAAGAATATTGCAGGTACAAACTGAAAGCAAATGGCAATGGATCGTACGAAATGGAAAGAAGTTGGAGAGGCCTACATCCAGCAGTGGATAGAAACAGGCTGAAAAAGAAGAAGAAGAACGCTACTTACGATGCTGTACTGTTATATTGCTATAAGACTTGCACTCTATTCCGTTTTCACTACAACATGCCAAAACTCGTTTCATTTTAGTATTTAGTTGTGTTTTGAACTTTCGCTGATTTAGACGTTTCCGCCTTCAAAGTCCTGGGCCTATAACCTGTTAACTTTCTAGGAATGTGCCGAAATATCCGAAAATAATAATTTATAGACAAAATTGTTCAAAAGGACAATTTAATTTAGAATAACAAATAGATTCGTTGAGTTATGTTTGACTACTACGACTATTGACTATATCAAATTGATAATTCAACACTTCCAAAATTCAAACGCGCTGGTAATAAGTTTTCAACGCGCTTACATTTATTGGAAATCAAAAATCATAGAAAATAAAACACCTTAGGACTATATTTACCATATCTCCGCTCGACTACTCAAGTGGAAACCACTTCGATAATGCCAAAGACTCTGCTTCAGTTTATCGATTTGTGGTTGCATTTTCTTCCACATTAATTCGCCAATGAACACAATAACACCACCAATCCATCCACACCAAACAACGCTCATCACACTAGCGCCATCATCATCACTAGCAATTTTAAGTTGACGCCGACCATGGGTGGTTTTCGTTAGCTTTTTGATTTCATTTTCGTCTACGTCCTTCAACCACTTGTCAATTATTCCAGTACTTCGTAAACGGTGATAAATCAAGTTTATCGGCTCGATGAACGGATAGTCCGGATCCATGTCGAAGGTTACAAAGTATTGCCCCAAAAGGTTCTCGGTTATCGAATAATAAGCTTTGAAGTCTAAACGTTTCTGAACAGTTAAACAGACTCGTACGTTTTCATCCAATGCAGAATATGCCACAGAATCGTTAAAAGCAGTTAGCTCGTTGAAATATCGGGCAAAATTTGTTGGATGCACTTTTTCACTCCAGCCACTAAGTGTTGATATCCTACCCAGTAATTGAATTGTTTCATTTGCCCAGTACACTTCATGAGACAAGATGGGTAGATCTGACTTGTGTAGGTCGTCAATTGTCCTGATTTGACGCTGATAAATTGGCACAGTAAGGTAACTTTTAAAGACAGACAAGATACCATTGGCCACAATAAGGCCGGTGAACGTTAACGGCACAACGATGTAAGCCTCTGCTCGACGAAGCTGTCGGTACTTGATGGAGGAATTGTCATTTATTAATAGATTTATAACATCCACAACACGTTGAACAAGCGAATTTTGATTTGTGTGCAGACAACCGGAAACGGTTAACAAAACCGATGCTGACGTAATCACAGCGAACGTGTAAGCAAAGAGATCTGTCCACGTTGAATTTTTCAAATAGGCGACAATACTTGAATATGGCCGTGAATGCGGCACTAACAACTCAAACCGTGAGTTTCGATGTGGATACAATTTCAATTCTTCGTTTAGGTGCACTTCAAATGCGCCTACATCTGCAATTTCCGAAGTGATACCTGATTCTTCGTAGTCCGCTTCACTTGAATTAGTTGTCAACATCGATGCATTGAAAATGCGAACGACATTGAGCCAAAATTTGAGGCCATAATTGTCAACCGGCATGTCGTACAATCCCAGAAGGCGAAGCGGACGGTGGTGATAATTC
Source organism: Bradysia coprophila (assembly GCF_014529535.1). Classification (NCBI taxonomy): domain Eukaryota; kingdom Metazoa; phylum Arthropoda; class Insecta; order Diptera; family Sciaridae; genus Bradysia; species Bradysia coprophila. The sequence continues at coordinate 478,481 of NW_023503512.1, read as the reverse complement.
GGTATTTTGTCAGGGAAATAATCCTGAAGCGATTGACTTCTTGTTAAATTCAGCAAAAACGTTGAGTCGAATGGATCGAATCGAAATGTGAAAAATGGCGCCGATGCAGTGTCGTTCGTAGCGTTTGGGTGAAATGCACAAAAAATGTTTACAATCCGGTTTCGCCAACTCCACTCAAATAATTGCCGTACGATATCCATTGACCTGACGTTGTTTTGGAAGAAGAAACCAATTTTCACATGGGTCATGAGCTGTCGAATCGCTATCACCTCATCCAAAATTTGTGTTTCATTGTCGAATGTGAAGCCCACAGCAGCAACAACAATTAAAAATGCATTTTTGGTGGCTACGGTCGTCAATGAATCCAATTGTTGTGCACCACCTTCTTTATTCAAATCTTTGTTGTTGAAATCGTAAATTGTTTGAGCTCTAATGTGCCCACCACTCTGAACGGGAATGTAACGGTTATGATCGATCACAGAGTGAAGTAAAAAGATGTTGTTATCGAAACGGAAAAAATCGTTCAGTCGAATGACTAGATTCACTTCATCACTGGGCTGGCTCCAAACCATTACCGATAGTGACTTCACAAGTGTCTGAATTATCAAGTACTTCATGTTATATTGTCAGTGGCGGTTGAACTAATGTGACTGTTGAACTGTTCATTCGATAGAAGGTTTTCATATTAAATCAAACAAGAACCTCTTACAAAAGGAAGGAGTGATGCAAGTCCTGTACTTGCAAAAGTATTGCAATCAGAATGTGACGGTTTCAGCTCGAAAACTCGAAAAATAGTTTGGGGTTATTGAACCAAGGGTAGTGTTTCGATTTTTAGGATCAGGTAGGATAAGGAAAACGGGAATTTATAAAAGGAAAATGATTTTATTTTTGAGAGATTTCAATTGACGTCGATTCTAATACAATACAACTCGAAGAATGGTTTTTCATTATAGTTTTCATGGGTACTTTGATTCATTCATAAAATCGGCTTCTTAGATTCATTAAAATACTCGACACTCCCACCTTGTCGTAGACGATTTTGCGGACGTTTACCACAACCATTAATTATGACCCAAACGATCCGCCGGTTTTACCAACCGACCACTTCGAGTACGGGTTTCTGCGATCGTTTTGGTTTCCTTTGATTTTTCTTTGACTTTTGATTCTCCATTGGGGTCGAATTTGGTTTCATTGTTAGATGGCGATGGCACAATTGATTCAACTGCACATCCAATGCCCGTCTCTACGATTTCTCCAGGTCGGATTTCCAGTGTTATCAGCTTCTTTACCGGTCGAAGGAAAACTGATTTACCGGTTTTGACCTTTGCCACTAGTACTGTGTCTCCAATTTGTCGTACAACGTTGATACAATGAATTTCTTTGTTGGATGTAATGCATTTGCTAAAACGAGTTTCAAAGGTTCACGGACGTACACCTCCATCAAAGTATCGTTATTGCGAAATCGACTGGTTAGATGCTTGATGGCTTTCGTATAGTTTGCGCCCGTTATCGGAAAGCTATCTACCACTTCACGGGCCTTCGATTTTTCCAATGTCGACTGACGAAGGTAATGCAATTTGTCTTCGTTCGCCAATTCTTCATCTTAGTGAATTTTTTCGAATTGAGCCCACCAAGTCAGCCACTTCTTTATGTCGCAACTGAATTTAGTGAATTCAATTTTAGGAAGCTTGTATTTCTTGCTATTGCATCCTGTACTTTTGCATGAAACGCTTCCATTATCTGAAGCGCTTTTTGCATCTTGAACTGATAATATTTCGTCGACGGTACATCTGCATTCGTTCAGCTTTGACTCGCATGCGAAACGAGACTCAAACTCATTGTCGAATTCTTTTTCATCGATATCATCGGTAGACATCATCAATGTATTGATTTCGTGGTCCAGTTTTGCGATTTGCGATGCCTTTTGATCGATATTTCCCATTAGAATATTTAAATCTTTTCTCGATATGCTGTCTTGCTTTAAATACTCTTCCAGTTTCTGAATGGATTTCGTGAACAATCCTCTCAGCGAAGATCTGGCTTTTTTCAGGTTTTCCATTTTCTTCAATTTGTTTTTTTTTTTGATTGATAATTTTCCTTCGTGTGATCGTAATTTTCCAATTATCCAGGTCCTGTCACGGTCGCCATGTTTCGATTTTTAGGATCAGGTAGGATAAGGAAAACGGGAATTTATAAAAGGAAAATGATTTTACTTTTGAGAGATTTCAATACACGTCGATTCTAATACAATACAACTGGTAGAATGATTTTTCATTATAATTTTCATGGGTACTTTGATTCATTCATAAAATCGGCTTCTTAGATTCATTAAAATACTCGACAGGTAGAATGAAAAGATGTAGTTTGGACATGCGTCACGCCAGCTTATTAACGTGCAGGCTTGACTGCTTTCGACTTAGATTAATATCTATTCACAGTGGCCAAACTAGCACGCTACCAAATTCTATAAATTAAAACGTATCTGACAACCAAATTTAATTGATCATTAATGGTGGTGTCCATATAATAGAAAGTCTCTGATGTGCAATAAGAACCACCTGTTGTTCGAATAAATATTCCGAAAAGAAAATATCGATTTTGAAATGAAATACTTATGCAGCTGGTGTTTACAAAAATGTTTAGCTGTTTGGAAAATTGTAGACACAATCGATGATTCTTGTTTTGATACTACACGGAAATAGTTATTTATATTTTCCTACAACCGAGTGATAAATGCTTTTTTAGGTACTAGATGTGTAGATTGTCACTCGAGGCCGTTGGCCGAGTGTGACAATTCACATAACCATCGTGTGTCTAAAAAAGCATTTATCATCGAGTTGTATACAATGTTTTTCGCAATAAAGGCAACGGAGAGTCCTACTTTTCGTCACTTGTTGCGAAAACTCAAATATGCACCCCAGACGAAGAAATCGGACGCAGCTTCACGATTATAGCACATTAGTTGTGTGCTGCATATTGATCTGAGGATCATACAATGCCCGTCGGAGGAAAGTGGTTTTTTGGGAATTTCAAATTACAAATGATTTACTATACTCCAGATCTGATATATTTTAGATTGCTCTAATGAAAATTGGCCCTGGTTCGCGTAATATGTCGATTGAAATTTTTATAAGCAAAAAATTGTTATTTCCACTCAAAATATCCCGTTTATTCGGAACGGTGGAAAGAAGAGCGTCAACGGTGGAAAGAAGAGCGTCAACGGTGGAAAGAAGAGTATGATCTATTACATTTTGACAAAAAACTACCACTGCGTGACATGCTCTATTTCAAATGCATGGCTGATCGATAACCTTTTGCAAGAGTTAAAATTTTAATGTTGTTCCAATCAATTTTGTTGCGGTCGGTTACCATCGCTTTTAACCATAACGGACAACAAATGAGAGGGTTAATATGTTTGAGTTGACTATGAATGTAATTATAAATATTATGCTGCGAAGTAGTGAAGAAGAGCAAGATTCGTCCTGAATTCAGGAGACGAATGAATGCGTTGAACCATTTTAATTTGTTGTTTTCAGATTGTTCTTTGCATTCGCTAAGCAGGTCTCTATATGTGCGCGTTCCTCTTTATTAAAAGGTGCTCGGAGAGTTTGTTGCTTATAACGGAATTTTTCCAATTTCAGACGTTCCTCCTTGGACACCAATTCATAGGTATTTCCTTGTGAAGGTTTAATGCGTTTATCTTTTACATAATTATGTAGTACAACACTGAGAACGAACGACACAAATGTTTCTCTTATAGACCCAATTGGTTGCATCAATTCCTCTCTTCATCTGTCTATAGATTTTAAGTACAGTGAAGTAAAGCTTCTTCCGTTCAACTCTTTAGTGGCGGGCATAATCATATTTCTTCAAGATATATTGTTCCAACAATAACTTCTCCTCTTCTAGCGTCCACTCTCCCAGTATTTGGTCTGGTACGTAATCATAGTATTTGTGTTGTAATTAGAATAGGGTCAAATGAGGGCACTGGCGATGAAACTCCGTTTGAATTTGTGTCCAAGTCAATTTCGGTATTTTTTTTTTATTTAAAGGAAAAATTAAATGTGAAAAGAAACTTCTTTTCAAAATCAATTTTGGTTCGATACATTCGCGCTCGAAGAAAAATAAATTTCTTCAACCGCTGCATCATCCACGGATTACTGCCCGAAATAATCATATTTATTTTCATACTTATTTCGTACAAAAAAGTGATTCCTCTTTATTCGTCATCAAATTTTAGTCTGGTTCTATATCTTTTTACAATGTTCACCCATTTGATGGGCTGCCTTGAATTTATGGATATGTTGAATTCCTTGCTGATTTTATTAGCAAGTTAAATGATTGCTCCATTTTTCTTTCTTCTTCTTCTTTTTCAGCCTGTTTCTATCCACTGCTGGATGAAGGCCTCTCCAACTTCTTTCCATTTCATACGATCCATTGCCATTTGCTGTCAGTTTGTCTCTGTCTCTGGTGGTCTACCTATAGCTCGTCTTTTATATGGTCGCCAGTTCATGATCTTTTTGGTCCAACGTTCGTCTGTCCTTCTTGCAATATGTCCCGCCCAGCTCCGTTTCAGAGATGTTATTCTTTCCATGACATCAACGACCCTGGTTTGTCGGCGAATCCGACCTACTCCGTTCCATGCCTCTTTGTGTCACTCTCAATTTATCTTCGGATGCTTTCGTTAAAGTTAACGTTTCCGCTCCATAAGTGAGCACTGGAAGGACACACTGAACTTTGCGTTTGAGACTATTATTCATTTTTTTGCCTATCCCCTCCGGAAAGTGAGCATAACATGTATGTTTACCCCAACTTTCCGCATGTATATCAGGTAGGGATATTTTATATTTTTTGGTAGGGAAATTGTTTGGGGAGGGAAAGTGTTTTCCTAACCTAGGGAGGGAAAATGTTTTCGTAATTTAAGTACGGAAACTCATGTTATAAGAAAATGCATATCAAGGAAAAACAATGTACGCATCACGTATGTATTCAATAAAACGTTTTAAATTATTAAAAATTCGATTCCAAGCAACAATATATTCCAATCAATTCGAGGGGTAACCGACTCGGGAAATTGACTACACACCCTCAAAGGAATTGCCGGAGTATCCGGTAAATAATTGGAATTGATGGAATTGGCAGGAATTGATCGGAATTGATTGGAATTGACTGGAAATATGTGGAATTGTAAGGAATCGAAAGTAAATGAGAGTAAATGCTGATAAGTGTGATTATCGGAAAGAAGGACCAGCAAATGCAAAACCACATTATTTCCTTTTTGTTTTAATTTTAAAAGCTCCCGCACAATAAATAACAGTGTACAGTGTTGATCAGTTCCATTTTAGAACAGGTCCAACGTCCGTTTATGTTCAAAATGTGCACACTGAAGGATTCTTCTTCGGACGATTCTTGTTAGTCAGATACGGAAGAGTTTGAGCCGCAACAAACAAGTGAATATTCGTCGGGGGAATGTTAGGCTGGGGCATTACCGTTGCGAAATGCTCCAGTTTCAAACCTTTACAAAAAAATGCATCACCGACAATATCATCTATTCCATGAACTTTTCAAAAGCCTAAAATCTTACGATGTCGATTACTTAAGCGAAACAAAAAATTGAGTGCTTTTGCCTTTGCTGACGTGTGCTGAACAAATCCATTTCCTGTCGAGGTATGAACAACGTTTTGTGCATCGGACAACTGAAATAGACAAAACACAGCAACTTACTTGAAAACATACACACTTCACATTCACCATATTAATCAATCGTATAGTCATGGAAAAATTCATGTAATTTCTTTCCCGCACCATAAATCGTAAAAAAATGAAGTTTTTTTCATGCCCTGGGCATAAATTTCGGAATTTTTCTCGTAACTTAGGCCCTCAGCACTAGTCTCTTATATATCTCATTCGTTGTTGATGGTCCAAACACAGTAGTAAACTCAAAAGGAGTGACATCCTAAGCAGCTAAAGCTGCTTAACCATCATCCTAGCTTTTCTTCATGGGATAGATAAATCGTTTGTGAAAATTTTTTATGCAGACACTCTTGCATTACTGACCCAGTGCAAAAACTACAGTCTGCATAATCTGTTGAAATTAATCCTTCCATACTTATAATTTTTTTTGTGTAGGACCTTTGGTGATTTTACATAAAAATTGAATTCACTCCATCATCACGGCAACGCTAATCATCTCGGTAGGTGAATTATTTGTATTGAAATAAGCAATAATTATCATTAGATGTAGTGTGTCCCCCGCGTTTCTTTCTTTGGATAACCGCTCCATAATTTAGAGTACTAACCATTAACGACTTTTTACATCATGAACATTGAAAATGATTCTTAATTTCAAAAATTGACTGAAAATTCTGAATCTTTGAAAAATTGGTTCAAGAAGTTTTACATTTATAACCTATGCGATTCATTCGCCATGTAACGGGGTAACGTGGCCATTTAATTAAGATCCGTTCGGACGTCGCAAAAGATTATTTAAAATTTAGGTCAATCCACGAAACCATCTATTCGTTCCAGATTTTAAAAGGTAAAACTGCTTTCCTATAACAATTTGTAAAAGGATGAATTCAGTTGAACCGAAGCAAATATTTCACTTTAAAATTATTGAAAATGTAGTAAAATAGATGGTGTCAAACAATTTACAATCGTCACAGCGATCCCACGTCATCGATGTACAGCAAATTACCGTAAAAATTTGATTTTTTTTACATAGACTTAAAAATTTGCAATGTTAATTTTGTGTATCTCAACTTAAACATATTGAATGGCAAAATAGTACAACAATCAGTCAGTATCCCGTTGCATGTGAAGTATGAACTTTTTCAAATTTAAGCGCTCACAAAAATGAACGATTTTTTACACCTATTGATCTAGTACGTTCAGTACTGCCATTTTGACGTATTGAAAAAGCGAAATATTGTTGATGTTTACAAAATGGTTCGTTGTATTGATGGAATTTCGTAAGAGTTGAAATCAAAACTCGAATATTTTAATAAAAAATTTAAAATATTTAGTGTTTGATGACAAAATGTTGTGGAATCGATAGGCCTTATCTTTTCGCAGGTAATTTAATTCATAAATATGCATCGAAACAGGCACATCCAAATTTTCGAATTCTTTTAGGAAAATGCTCCAGCATCAACTGTTTACATTAGATTAGATCAGATTATTGATGGTCCAAACTTTGGGAAATAGATTTTTGTCTAAGAATCGATGCGTTATGATGATATTGTTGTATACAAAATCCAAGCGACATAAAGACATCTACTGTAAAATGAAATTTTGGTGCCGCACATTGAGACTCTTGGGACATCGAGTGACTTAAAATCTCAAATCGATCTACTGACCTCGGCAATAAAAAATTTGTTCTGGGACCCTCTTAACTTTCATTTTTAAACATTTGTTCAGAAGAGACCAAAACTCTACGACGTCATCTTGTCGCCGTACCAACGTCAAAGTTGTTGCCATGTTTTGGTACATTTTCCGAATTTTCTCGAAAACGCTTCCAACGATTTTTTTGATATGCACATCAATCGATAGGTATTTCCAGTGGCTATCGATTGATGTGCATATCAAAAAAATCCATCGACAAATTTTAGAGAAAATCGAGAAAAACTGTCAGAAAAAGCAGTTTTTTGCTATTTGCGGCCGCTCACACGCTTCTGACCGCTCTCAAATGTGTTTTATTGGAAGCGCCGACCTCGAAAACCCTTTAGACATAAATTTCACGCCAATCCATTAATTTTACGCGAAATGGCAGCTGTTTTAAATTTCAAAAATTCCGACTTTGAAGCCACCTAGCGGCCAAGCGACGCATAAAAAAAAATTTTGACCCACATTTCCTGAATCAGCATCAAAAGCACTACCGAAATCAATGATAAAATCATTAGGTCCGAGGTACGGCCTCAGTCCTAACCGGTTCATTTCATTTCGTACACAAAAAGTACGTTCTGTACACAAAACGTCCCTTTTGTACACACACAAAAAATATTTTGTACACAAAATTAAAGATTTTGTACACAAAATTGATTATTTTGTACACAAAAGGTCTGTTTTGTACACAAACAAAAATATTTTGTACACAAACATAACTGATTTTGTACACGGAAACCGTAACAACGTACACAGAAAACACTATTCGTACACAAAATCTTGTTAAGCTTCTAGCAATTTTTTGAATTAGCTTTACGCGATCTCAGCACATAAGTTATCAAGTGTGACAAAACAAAGAAGCTTTATCACAATGAGAGTTCTCAATTGGCTGTGTTTTTTGATTTTGAGAGATTTTTTTATTATAAACATAAATTGCATTGAGCAGCACTTTCATTCCTAGAAGTTAATAATTAACAGAACAACGGCACCAAAAAGAAGAGGTAATACAGTTAGAGAAGAGAACGTGTAATTTGTGTCTGTAGTCTTTCAAAAGTATATTTGCTTAATTCAATCTTTTGTCATTGGACTACATCTTGTTTCGTACACTGTCTTTACTGTAGGATGATGTATTTTGTTTGTGCGGGGGCTCCGCCCCCAAACCCCCGCGCCTGCGGCGAGCTTTTCTTTACGCCCTGCAGGCTGCCGTACGTTCATGGGGCTCTGCCCCAAACCCCGCTAGGGGCTCCGCCCCTTAGACCCCGCAAGGGGGCTGTTCCCCCCTTGACCCCCCACTGCGGGGGCTGCCGCCCCTCGACCCCGCTTTTTTTTTTCTTTTATATTCCACGGCCTGCGGCGCTGCTACATAAATAAATAATTTTTACCAATTACTTTCTCATCTCAAACAGCTCATTATTAAAACACGCTAACGTCGCTGAATCAATATATTCTTATATCTCTCAAAATCATCAAATTTATGTACAAAATGATATTTCTATGTGTACAAAATTATACTTCTTTGTGTACAACACGAACTTACTGTGTACAAAATGAACTTTTTGTGTCCAAATTGATCATTTTTGTGTACAAAATAAGCATTTTGGTGTACAAAATAATCATTTTTGTGTACAAAATCATGGTTTAATAATAAACAATAAACTTTTTGTGTACAAAATGTAAGTTTTGTGTACAAAACTGACTTTTTGTGTACAAAAAGAAATAAACCGACTTTTCCACATCTAATCACCCCACAGAACACTCCTACCTACTTTTTAGATTTTTAAAGAGAACGATGCCCTTCGGGCATCGTTTTTTAGATTGTTGTAAAGTCATGTATTAAGAGCGCAGCGCTTCGCGCTGCGCGCTCAATGAAAAGTTATTTACGCATCTGTTGTGGACGGTTTATTTTAGGCACTATCGCTTGTCGCCCTCACTTCGTTCGCGCTACAATCCGCGAAATTGCCTAAAATATACCGTCCACAACATATACGTAAATAACTATTCCTGCACGATATATAGTTCGGGAAAAACTGACATTTCTTAATGAAAAATCATGGCAAAATATGTCGTATTTCAGTTGTCGGCATAAAAGTTTTTCGTCATTTCCTGACTTGGTACGAAAAATACTATTTATCTAAAATAAACAATGATCTGCGATGTGAAATCATTTTAAACAAAACTGCAGTCAATTGGACGGTTCAATCTAAATTGAAATTGAAAAATCTCTTCTAAAAGTATGAGTAAAAATTAAAGATTCTAACAAAATGAGTCACAAATGTAGGACAACATAGTTGTTCCAAATTTTTTCTTGATATAGTCTGACGATTCTTTTTCCAAAATGCTTAAGGGTTTAACTTTGACTTTAAATTTATATCTATTTGAAAATATCGAGCAATTATTTCGAAAATTCGTGGAATTGAAGGAATTGATTGGAATTATAGTAATTGAAGGGCGAATCCGGCAAGTAGTGGTGTTAATCCGTTAATTAAAGAAATAAAAGGAATTAAGAGCAATTAAAAGGAATTGACAGGAAGTACCTTTAGAAATTGAAAGGAAATTGAAAGGGAATTGAAAGGGAATTGAAAGAAATTGAAAGGAATTGAACGGAATTGAACGGAATTGAACGGAATTGAACGGAATTGAAAGGAATTGAAAGGAAATAGAGCGAATCCGGCAATTAGACGATTTGGTCCGGTAATTGAGGTAATTAAACGGAATTGAAAGGAATTAGAAATTGATTTGCCACCATTTTGGCCAGTCGGTTACCCCTCGAATCAATTGGACAACTGAACGATAAGCAAAAAAAAAATCAAAATGCAATTCAATAAAAACAATGTACGGGTACGTTCAAACGTTTCAAATTATGGTTTAAGATTTAAGGTCAAATTGTCGCACTTGTAGAATATCATCTGTTTGTCCATTTTCGCCATGGTGCTTTGAGTGGACAATTCTGTTGACTCGAATGTATTCACGTGTGCAGTAGTATCACCGAAGCCTGCGGAAACCATTTCCTGCGATTGTGCGACATCCATCGAATCGGTACGATTTTCAGACTCAGTCGTACATACGACTGAGTCTGAAAATCGTACCGAGAGGAGAAGTTATTGTTGGAACAATATATCTTGAAGAAATATGATTATGCCCGCCACTAAAGAGTTGAACGGAAGAAGCTTTACTTCACTGTACTTAAAATCTATAGACAGATGAAGAGAGGAATTGATGCAACCAATTGGGTCTATAAGAGAAACATTTGTGTCGTTCGTTCTCAGTGTTGTACTACATAATTATGTAAAAGATAAACGCATTAAACCTTCACAAGGAAATACCTATGAATTGGTGTCCAAGGAGGAACGTCTGAAATTGGAAAAATTCCGTTATAAGCAACAAACTCTCCGAGCACCTTTTAATAAAGAGGAACGCGCACATATAGAGACCTGCTTAGCGAATGCAAAGAACAATCTGAAAACAACAAATTAAAATGGTTCAACGCATTCATTCGTCTCCTGAATTCAGGACGAATCTTGCTCTTCTTCACTACTTCGCAGCATAATATTTATAATTACATTCATAGTCAACTCAAACATATTAACCCTCTCATTTGTTGTCCGTTATGGTTAAAAGCGATGGTAACCGACCGCAACAAAATTGATTGGAACAACATTAAAATTTTAACTCTTGCAAAAGGTTATCGATCAGCCATGCATTTGAAATAGAGCATGTCACGCAGTGGTAGTTTTTTGTCAAAATGTAATAGATCATACTCTTCTTTCCACCGTTGACGCTCTTCTTTCCACCGTTGACGCTCTTCTTTCCACCGTTCCGAATAAACGGGATATTTTGAGTGGAAATAACAATTTTTTGCTTATAAAAATTTCAATCGACATATTACGCGAACCAGGGCCAATTTTCATTAGAGCAATCTAAAATATATCAGATCTGGAGTATAGTAAATCATTTGTAATTTGAAATTCCCAAAAAACCACTTTCCTCCGACGGGCATTGTATGATCCTCAGATCAATATGCAGCACACAACTAATGTGCTATAATCGTGAAGCTGCGTCCGATTTCTTCGTCTGGGGTGCATATTTGAGTTTTCGCAACAAGTGACGAAAAGTAGGACTCTCCGTTGCCTTTATTGCGAAAAACATTGTATACAACTCGATGATAAATGCTTTTTTAGACACACGATGGTTATGTGAATTGTCACACTCGGCCAACGGCCTCGAGTGACAATCTACACATCTAGTACCTAAAAAAGCATTTATCACTCGGTTGTAGGAAAATATAAATAACTATTTCCGTGTAGTATCAAAACAAGAATCATCGATTGTGTCTACAATTTTCCAAACAGCTAAACATTTTTGTAAACACCAGCTGCATAAGTATTTCATTTCAAAATCGATATTTTCTTTTCGGAATATTTATTCGAACAACAGGTGGTTCTTATTGCACATCAGAGACTTTCTATTATATGGACACCACCATTAATGATCAATTAAATTTGGTTGTCAGATACGTTTTAATTTATAGAATTTGGTAGCGTGCTAGTTTGGCCACTGTGAATAGATATTAATCTAAGTCGAAAGCAGTCAAGCCTGCACGTTAATAAGCTGGCGTGACGCATGTCCAAACTACATCTTTTCATTCTACCTGTCGAGTATTTTAATGAATCTAAGAAGCCGATTTTATGAATGAATCAAAGTACCCATGAAAATTATAATGAAAAATCATTCTACCAGTTGTATTGTATTAGAATCGACGTGTATTGAAATCTCTCAAAAGTAAAATCATTTTCCTTTTATAAATTCCCGTTTTCCTTATCCTACCTGATCCTAAAAATCGAAACATGGCGACCGTGACAGGACCTGGATAATTGGAAAATTACGATCACACGAAGGAAAATTATCAATCAAAAAAAAAAACAAATTGAAGAAAATGGAAAACCTGAAAAAAGCCAGATCTTCGCTGAGAGGATTGTTCACGAAATCCATTCAGAAACTGGAAGAGTATTTAAAGCAAGACAGCATATCGAGAAAAGATTTAAATATTCTAATGGGAAATATCGATCAAAAGGCATCGCAAATCGCAAAACTGGACCACGAAATCAATACATTGATGATGTCTACCGATGATATCGATGAAAAAGAATTCGACAATGAGTTTGAGTCTCGTTTCGCATGCGAGTCAAAGCTGAACGAATGCAGATGTACCGTCGACGAAATATTATCAGTTCAAGATGCAAAAAGCGCTTCAGATAATGGAAGCGTTTCATGCAAAAGTACAGGATGCAATAGCAAGAAATACAAGCTTCCTAAAATTGAATTCACTAAATTCAGTTGCGACATAAAGAAGTGGCTGACTTGGTGGGCTCAATTCGAAAAAATTCACTAAGATGAAGAATTGGCGAACGAAGACAAATTGCATTACCTTCGTCAGTCGACATTGGAAAAATCGAAGGCCCGTGAAGTGGTAGATAGCTTTCCGATAACGGGCGCAAACTATACGAAAGCCATCAAGCATCTAACCAGTCGATTTCGCAATAACGATACTTTGATGGAGGTGTACGTCCGTGAACCTTTGAAACTCGTTTTAGCAAATGCATTACATCCAACAAAGAAATTCATTGTATCAACGTTGTACGACAAATTGGAGACACAGTACTAGTGGCAAAGGTCAAAACCGGTAAATCAGTTTTCCTTCGACCGGTAAAGAAGCTGATAACACTGGAAATCCGACCTGGAGAAATCGTAGAGACGGGCATTGGATGTGCAGTTGAATCAATTGTGCCATCGCCATCTAACAATGAAACCAAATTCGACCCCAATGGAGAATCAAAAGTCAAAGAAAAATCAAAGGAAACCAAAACGATCGCAGAAACCCGTACTCGAAGTGGTCGGTTGGTAAAACCGGCGGATCGTTTGGGTCATAATTAATGGTTGTGGTAAACGTCCGCAAAATCGTCTACGACAAGGTGGGAGTGTCGAGTATTTTAATGAATCTAAGAAGCCGATTTTATGAATGAATCAAAGTACCCATGAAAACTATAATGAAAAACCATTCTTCGAGTTGTATTGTATTAGAATCGACGTCAATTGAAATCTCTCAAAAATAAAATCATTTTCCTTTTATAAATTCCCGTTTTCCTTATCCTACCTGATCCTAAAAATCGAAACACTACCCTTGGTTCAATAACCCCAAACTATTTTTCGAGTTTTCGAGCTGAAACCGTCACATATTCTGATTGCAATACTTTTGCAAGTACAGGACTTGCATCACTCCTTCCTTTTGTAAGAGGTTCTTGTTTGATTTAATATGAAAACCTTCTATCGAATGAACAGTTCAACAGTCACATTAGTTCAACCGCCACTGACAATATAACATGAAGTACTTGATAATTCAGACACTTGTGAAGTCACTATCGGTAATGGTTTGGAGCCAGCCCAGTGATGAAGTGAATCTAGTCATTCGACTGAACGATTTTTTCCGTTTCGATAGCAACATCTTTTTACTTCACTCTGTGGTGATCGATCATAACCGTTACATTCCCGTTCAGAGTGGTGGGCACATTAGAGCTCAAACAATTTACGATTTCAACAACAAAGATTTGAATAAAGAAGGTGGTGCACAACAATTGGATTCATTGACGACCGTAGCCACCAAAAATGCATTTTTAATTGTTGTTGCTGCTGTGGGCTTCACATTCGACAATGAAACACAAATTTTGGATGAGGTGATAGCGATTCGACAGCTCATGACCCATGTGAAAATTGGTTTCTTCTTCCAAAACAACGTCAGGTCAATGGATATCGTACGGCAATTATTTGAGTGGAGTTGGCGAAACCGGATTGTAAACATTTTTTGTGCATTTCACCCAAACGCTACGAACGACACTGCATCGGCGCCATTTTTCACATTTCGATTCGATCCATTCGACTCAACGTTTTTGCTGAATTTAACAAGAAGTCAATCGCTTCAGGATTATTTCCCTGACAAAATACCGAATTATCACCACCGTCCGCTTCGCCTTCTGGGATTGTACGACATGCCGGTTGACAATTATGGCCTCAAATTTTGGCTCAATGTCGTTCGCATTTTCAATGCATCGATGTTGACAACTAATTCAAGTGAAGCGGACTACGAAGAATCAGGTATCACTTCGGAAATTGCAGATGTAGGCGCATTTGAAGTGCACCTAAACGAAGAATTGAAATTGTATCCACATCGAAACTCACGGTTTGAGTTGTTAGTGCCGCATTCACGGCCATATTCAAGTATTGTCGCCTATTTGAAAAATTCAACGTGGACAGATCTCTTTGCTTACACGTTCGCTGTGATTACGTCAGCATCGGTTTTGTTAACCGTTTCCGGTTGTCTGCACACAAATCAAAATTCGCTTGTTCAACGTGTTGTGGATGTTATAAATCTATTAATAAATGACAATTCCTCCATCAAGTACCGACAGCTTCGTCGAGCAGAGGCTTACATCGTTGTGCCGTTAACGTTCACCGGCCTTATTGTGGCCAATGGTATCTTGTCTGTCTTTAAAAGTTACCTTACTGTGCCAATTTATCAGCGTCAAATCAGGACAATTGACGACCTACACAAGTCAGATCTACCCATCTTGTCTCATGAAGTGTACTGGGCAAATGAAACAATTCAATTACTGGGTAGGATATCAACACTTAGTGGCTGGAGTGAAAAAGTGCATCCAACAAATTTTGCCCGATATTTCAACGAGCTAACTGCTTTTAACGATTCTGTGGCATATTCTGCATTGGATGAAAACGTACGAGTCTGTTTAACTGTTCAGAAACGTTTAGACTTCAAAGCTTATTATTCGATAACCGAGAACCTTTTGGGGCAATACTTTGTAACCTTCGACATGGATCCGGACTATCCGTTCATCGAGCCGATAAACTTGATTTATCACCGTTTACGAAGTACTGGAATAATTGACAAGTGGTTGAAGGACGTAGACGAAAATGAAATCAAAAAGCTAACGAAAACCACCCATGGTCGGCGTCAACTTAAAATTGCTAGTGATGATGATGGCGCTAGTGTGATGAGCGTTGTTTGGTGTGGATGGATTGGTGGTGTTATTGTGTTCATTGGCGAATTAATGTGGAAGAAAATGCAACCACAAATCGATAAACTGAAGCAGAGTCTTTGGCATTATCGAAGTGGTTTCCACTTGAGTAGTCGAGCGGAGATATGGTAAATATAGTCCTAAGGTGTTTTATTTTCTATGATTTTTGATTTCCAATAAATGTAAGCGCGTTGAAAACTTATTACCAGCGCGTTTGAATTTTGGAAGTGTTGAATTATCAATTTGATATAGTCAATAGTCGTAGTAGTCAAACATAACTCAACGAATCTATTTGTTATTCTAAATTAAATTGTCCTTTTGAACAATTTTGTCTATAAATTATTATTTTCGGATATTTCGGCACATTCCTAGAAAGTTAACAGGTTATAGGCCCAGGACTTTGAAGGCGGAAACGTCTAAATCAGCGAAAGTTCAAAACACAACTAAATACTAAAATGAAACGAGTTTTGGCATGTTGTAGTGAAAACGGAATAGAGTGCAAGTCTTATAGCAATATAACAGTACAGCATCGTAAGTAGCGTTCTTCTTCTTCTTTTTCAGCCTGTTTCTATCCACTGCTGGATGTAGGCCTCTCCAACTTCTTTCCATTTCGTACGATCCATTGCCATTTGCTTTCAGTTTGTACCTGCAATATTCTTAATTCCGTTTGTCCATCTCTCTGGTGGTCTGCCTATAGCTCGTCTTTTATATGGTCGCCAGTTCATGATCTTTTTGGTCCAACGTTCATCTGTCCTTCTTGCAATATGTCCCGCCCAGCTCCATTTCAGAGATGATATTCTTTCCATGACATCAACGACCCTGGTTTGCTGTCGAATCCATTGATTCGTCATTCTGTCTCTGAGTGTTATCCCAAGCAAACTCCGTTCCATGGCTCTTTGTGTCACTCTCAATTTATCTTCGGATGCTTTCGTTAAAGTTAACGTTTCCGCTCCATAAGGGAGCACCAAGGTGAGCACTGGAAGGACACAAGTGTCGAAAACTTTGCGTTTCAGACTATTATTCATTTTGCTTTTGAAAATTAGTCTGAGTTTTCCGAACGCTGCCCATGCAAGACCAATCCTACGTCTTATTTCTGCAGTTTGGTTGTCCAGACCTAACTTCAGTTTATGTCCTAGATATACATAGCTGTCGACTCGTTCAATGATAGTGTCACCAATTTTGATTTTTCTATCGTCCCCGATGTTGGTCATGACTTTTGTTTTCGATAATTTCATCTTGAAGCCAACTTTGCCTGCCTCTTCACTTAACTGTTGTAGCATAAGCTGAGCCTGACCTAGATTCGCTGCTATCGGTACAATGTCATCAGCGAAGCGGAGATTGCTCAGGTACTCTCCATTTAACTTTATTCCCATTTTACTCCAGTTTAACTTCTTAACGTGATAAGGATGAAGCGAGTGAAAGTTTAATACTTGTCGGCAACTGCATTCTTTTTGCCACCATCTAATCGCAATAAAACAGTCATCTCTTCTGGTAATCCAGCAGTCTAAGAACGACACACCGCCATCAACAGTTTCGTCAACTCTCTTTCTGTTGTAATCAGGCTGTTGTTTGTGTTTGTTGTTGGTGTTAATTTAGTTAGGGAACGAGGAGCAAGAAGTTAAACTGGAGTAAAATGGGAATAAAGATAAATGGAGAGTACCTGCAGAATCGCCGTGAAAAATTTCGGTGAAATGGTGTCACCCTGCCTTACACCTCGGCCGATTCTGAATTTCTCCGTGCTCTTATGAAGTTTTATACATGAAGTAGCATTTTTGTACACATATCGAATTGTGTTGGAGTACCTTGAGTCTACTCTACATTCGTCTAATGCGTCCAATATCGACCATGTTTCCACTGAATCGAAAGCTTTTTCGAAGTCTATGAATAGCAAGACTATGTCGATGTTGTATTCACGACACTTCTCAATAAGCGTTCTCATCACCTGCAAATGGTCGTTTGTGCTGAAACCAGATCTGAAAGCAGCTTGTTCAACAGGTTGGTAGAAGTCGAACTTGTTGGTGTTCCTCTTCGTAATGATTTTCATAAACAACTTGTAGAGTGTTGACAATAGGCTTATGGGTCGGTAATTTTCCAGCTTTTTTATGTCTCCTTTTTTATGCAGCAATGTAATTACCGCATTTTCCCAGGCTTCTGGTACTTCTTCCCATTGGAGACATTGATTGAACAAAGCCGTGATTGCCTTTAATAAGGAGTCTCCACCTAGTTTAATGGCTTCCACTGGAACACCATCTTCTCCGGGAGACTTTTTGTTTTTCATCTCGGCTACTGCGGCCTTGACTTCATCAACAGTTATGTCTGGCATATCCTCCGATCCCACGTTTCTTATTATTGGTCTATCTTCGGTTTCTTCCGTTGGACTCTGTCTTGCCGAAGAAAACAAATTCTCACAATTTCGGTTGACATCAACTGTAATTTTCTCTATCAATTCATTGTCGTTTTAAATTGTACAGGATGTTGATCGTGTTTTGATGTCTGCACTAGCAAATTTGGGTAAATTATTTTGTTCATTATCTCAACTTCAAGATATTTGAAATTCGATTTATGTGTTGAATAGCTGGCCTCTATCCACCGACAGGCTATCAAATCTGGAATTTTATGATCCTTTGGCAGCCAGTTCCTGGTACTTAACGATTACTTAATGAGTAAAATGCATTTTCAAAAATATCCTCTGAATTGCAGTACATACTCAACCTCGTGACGAAGATTATCTTTTAGCTGCTAACAGACGATGCGATCGTTTTGATTATTTTATGCTTCAGTTTATGAACACTTCCGCCTACACCGATTTATTTACAAAATACAGATCACTGATTAATTACGTAGAAATAAATAGTGGGACAAAGATACGCACAATAACTGATATAAACGATATATATGACACACTATTCGTTGAACGATTAAAAGGTTTTCGTCTACCAGACTGGGCAGAAAAGGTAGAGAAAAGCAATACTTTGTCGTAGTGGTGAGCTGGCGACCCGGAGTTTCGGGCTGTACGGTGCCTGTCCGATAGTACTCCGTTCAAAGAAAGGCTGAAATAATGCGAGCAGAAATTTTTTTGTTGTGTCGGTGAAAAAATTGGGCGTCGGACTTGGCAGGCACAAAGATTAGGTTCGTCTGCTCACCTCTACGATGTTGTATCAAAACAATGTGTGGTTATTGTCAATGAATTTATCTAAATATTTCAAAAGGTTATGGTTCCTGGCGGAGACTTTGAATATCTTGCATTTAATTGGTTAGCAATCTTCACACAAATGACCGAACAGAAAAGATTGAAATCGGGGTAATTATCGAACAAATGTTTTCATTTGTTTTTGATTGAGTATTTATTGACGCAATGAACAACTCGTTTCAGATGGCTTTTAAAAGAAATTCTAGACCATTGTACCAGTAAAATTCGATCAACATTATCGCCAAATCGATCAATTTTTATGTATTTCGGTCATGACATTACCTTAGGAAACATGTTGAACAGTCTGGGACTATTTCAGCCGGTAAACTTAGCTTACTTAACTTACTCAGTTGTGAATAATCTTTCTATTTTTGTATGTGATAAAAGTTAGGCCAAAATTCCAGAGAGCAAGGAAACAATAATCTGCCCCTCACCCCTCAAGAGTTCATTTTATACTCTCATCGTTTACTCTAAATTTTTGTCGTTCATTATATATTCTCAGAGTTCTGCTGGTGAATGAATTACACTCTGCTGGTTATCTTGAATTTCGGTCGCGACCAAAATCGAGTTCAACACGACAAACTGATAATTCAAATGTTATCGTTTTTGGATGTAAGTATGGATTTGAGTAGTTGATTACTTGTAATCGTTTGAGAAACCTATCGATACATCCAACTTCATACATTTTCAGTTGACCTAACACCTTTCATATCAATCTGATAAAGCTGATAGCCAAAATCACTAACAAGTACTTAAGTAAGTATTACTTACATCCAATAACGATAACATTTGAATTATCAGTTTGTCGTGTTGAACTCGATTGTGGTCGCGACTAAAATTCAAGATAACCAGCAGATTGTGATTCATTCACCAGTAGAACTCTGAGAATATAGAATGAACGACACAAATTTAGAGTAAACGATGAGAGTATAGAATGAACAGATAAAAATGAACTCTTAAGGGGCAGATTATTGTCTTGTTGCTCTCTGGAATTTTGGTTTTACACATATTAATTGTTGTAACTATTTTCTCTCGTTTCAGTTACATGTTCCACCCTATGCAAGTTGCCTGTTATTTGAGTTGTACGAAGGCAATGGACATCCTTATTTACAACTCTTCTACCGGAGATATTTGAATGACAATAATCCTCAGCCATTATTCATTCCCGACTGTGGACTAAAATGTCCGCTATCTTCTTGGTATGAAAAGTATAAAGATATTTTGCCCACGCAAAGTTTTCCAGACGAATGCCGATTACGACCAGGCGAAACATTGCCGCCTGACGGTAATCCAGAAAACAATTCGTTATGAGTTAAGTAATTGTTGGAGGTTTTTCGGTCATTAGCGGCAACCAATAAAAAACTCTTCATGAATACTTCTTTGCCATATATCGAGCTTGGTATGTGCTCATCATCAGGCTCTCAGGATTGTACAGAAATATACGAAAACTTTAACTCTTATCTAAGGTCAGGAAAAATCACTTTTGTTTACCTTCTGTTGTGCATGCTTTGACAATCAGTCAGTTATTTCCTTGACTGAAAGTCATGGGTCTTAAGCTCTTATGGAAGAAAGAGTTATTTACGTCACAAGGACATTTCATTCTCGTGTGAAAGTTAAGAAATGTCAATTTTGAGGGGCGAAAGTTTACTTTCGCAAGACAAAATTGAAAATTGACATTTATACTCTCGGCTTTCGTATGAAGCCTGAAATGGTTATTTGGATCACAAGGAACGAAAGTAAAAAAATTCAACCGTGTGCGAAGTTTGCAGCCCGTGGCCGGAGGAATCCCCACACAAAAATCTCAGCCATTTTGTGAGTAATATCTATTTACCTTTTCTAAGAGGCTTATGTCTTCTATGACTTTCTTCTTCTTTATCAAGCGTTCAAAGTATCAAAAATATGGGGCCATGAAATTGTCGACAACAATGATTATCATTGGAAACAAAATTATCGATGAAGGTTTTTTGGCAAATTTTTCGTTTGAAGGTCGGGGTGACAATGTGTGTTTCAAAAAGTTCGTAAATGTCGTCAATCTCATATGCCTGTC
Source organism: Bradysia coprophila (assembly GCF_014529535.1). Lineage (NCBI taxonomy): Eukaryota > Metazoa > Arthropoda > Insecta > Diptera > Sciaridae > Bradysia > Bradysia coprophila. The sequence goes on along the minus strand of NW_023503512.1, from coordinate 457,777 downwards.
CACAATGGATGCATATAATAACTTCAATGAGGCCCACACAACGCTGGAGGAGGTGGAAAAGCACTTTCAAAAAAATTACATTCGGTTGGCCAATCAGCGCCACCAAAGAATGCAAAAAAAAAAATAATTTTTTCCCGTTTGCTTTTTTGTTTTCTTCTTCATTATATTTAATTGCTTTTAGATGGATCTCCATAGACTACAAAAAATTTCCCAAGAAATGTTGAATAGGCCGGAAAATGATTCTAAATGGGTCCCTGACAGGGCCGTAGCTAGAAGATATTGCTTCCAGGGTACAGTGATGTATACATGCCCAAAAACACATTTTCTGAAATAAATAGTAAGGGGTAGCACTTGGAAGTTGAAAGTTATTAAATAAAAAACACCTTCCTAACTGTTAGAAAAATATCGTCTGGATTTTCAAGCATTCCCACTTTTTATTTTAGGAAATGTCTTTTATGTACTGTAGTGCGAATATATTCATTTTGCTACATCAACTTTGGTAGGACAAAAGCCATCATTCGAAAGTATTATTTTATAGAGGATGAAACGTCGATGTTGACTTATTCCTAGAAGCAGTATCGTTCTTTGTGGAAGGATCTTCATATTTTTCTTACAATGGTGAATTTTACAGACAAATCAAGGGTCTAGGGATGAAAATTCGTTATTGCAAATATTGGCAGAAATTACCACAAGCTATTACATTATGGAAGCTGTATCAAAATTCGGAAGCGACAAGATCAGTTTTATTTACAAGTACGTTGATGATATTCTTGCAGCCGTAGACGTTGAACAGCTGAACAGCTGAAATGGAAAGTGAAAATGAATCACTAGAGGTAAACTACCTGAATTTAACTATCGGTCGATATCAAGGAGACGATAATATTGTACATCCGAAAAATGTGAAAGAAAATGTGGTTCAAGAGTTTAGTGGAGGTCCAAACTGATTTTTTCGTGCATTTGATGATAAAGGCGTGAAAATTGCACCATCGATACAGATTGAAATTCTGAGCATTTTCGGATAGGGACCCCAAAACTTCCGCTCCATATGCTCCCCTGACCTCCCTTCAAAGTTTTCGATGTAGAGGTAACTTTGATGAATTTCTGTGAAGTGAATATTGAAGTCACATATGCCATATGGGACTCAAATGAAAGCTGGAAGGTTCAACGTTTTTTTTAGTGTAAAAAAATTTCTCAAATTTTCCCTTCTATCCACAGTTTTTCCGATTTTCCGAAAAATTTAAATTTAAATTTAAGGTTAAAGTTAAAAGATTTTAAAAATTTGTTCTAAAAGTTATTTTTTTCTTGATTTTATTGTTTACTATTGAAATTCCAGAATTTTTCCCATACAAACCATATTTCCATTTTCGCACATGGAACAACCATGTTCAATTTTCATAAAAAATTTGGACCCTTTTGCATGGCAATTTTTTTCCGCCAAATTTTTTTCTTCGATTTTTAATCTGATATTTGGTGAGTTTGCTTAGAATGATCTAAAAACAAAAAAAAACAATTTTTCGATTTAAAAAAAATGTTTAGACCTCGAAATCTGCTAAAATACACAAATTTCCCACAGTTGGCGAACTTTGCCCAGCACTACAACACACACGTAATATAATAATTATAATAATATAGTAATTATAATGGACTCAGAACTCAGCCATAAAAAAATTACTTGTATCGCAAAGCTGTGACCCTCAGCTTTCAAATGATACCAAACACTCCACCTTTTGATAAAAAAAAATATGACCTATGATGTGAGATATGTGGTGCGACCCTATTTCAAGCAAATTTCGAAATATTTGGGAGGAAAGTGAAAAAGGCAAAACAAAGCAAATTATGACTATTTCAGTGGAAGATGTAAATAACGCCAAATGATTTCCATCAAATATGTTCCCTTCTCACTCATTTCCGTTCCTCCCAGGAGGAGCTACAACTAATTTTCAACCATTAGGTCTGGAATGGGTAAAAAATTGGTTCCTTTCTACATCATTATTGCGTCTGGGACAAGAGACAAAGGACTGCAACAGGTAAGACTTTAAACTCTTTTTTGTTAGTGCACGCGCGGAGTGTTCCGTACGCTGGTGAGATTGACAAGATTGACTGATGAAGGGCACAAATTTAAAACGAAGTGACTAATCGCACCCGGTGCCATTAGCAACGGCCAATTTAAAATTTTTAGTTGATTTTAAAACGTAGACAAGTGTGTAATTTCAAACAAATCATGCCTGCACGTTAGTAAGCAGGCGTGACGCAAGTCCACACTACAAAAAATAAAAATAAAAATTTTAGGGACTAAGGAACATATATACAGCCACTTTTTGACTTTTCTCCCTTGGCTTGCACGACTCTTAAAGTATTATAATCGTATTCTGGGCGTCAATACGAGTTCAACGAGCTATCGCACGTCTCATAAGGTTCAAAATTGGCCGAGATATTGCATTTCAGAGTCTAGATTTTTCTATGGGAAAGGTCATATTTGACCCATTCTGAAATGATGAGTTTTACCAACCTTTGCTTGTTTGTTTGTTTGCTTGCTTGTGGAATCTATCTCGAGAGCGGCGCCGACGATTTTGCTGAAATTTTGGGAGTAGTTTCTGGGCATGATTCTAAGACTTTTGGCAAAAAAAAATTTGGGTCGACATGATCTCGTTTAGGAGCTAGGGCTTTCGGAAGTTCCCATACAAGCCCCATATATTAAAATGTAAAATTAACGTTTTATATGTGTGTGTAAGTATTTGTCAGAAATTAGACATTTTTATATGAAAAACGCGTGCGTAACGGGTGGAGGGGGTCAGAAATTAACCGTCCACCGCGTGCGTAATTTGTGAATGGCCCCTAAGATGGCTTCAAACGTTACGACTGTGATAATAATTTTGTGTATTGTAACTTTACCCTATTTCCCTTGACTAAATTGTAAAATGTTGTACGATTTCGAGAACTAATAAAACCATACGCTAATAATAACTAGGCCCCATCTTTTGGATGGGTCAGATCCCTTGACTGACTGACTACTTTTCTCAAGAAGATTTTTGTTATCCGAGCAAAAAAAAAATCACTCTAAAAGTATATAAAAGTATACCAGGGTATGCGTACCCTACTTTCGATACACAACACGTATATGAGAAATTCCAGCACTTGATCATATACTGGCTCATACGTATTTTCATTACTTAAGAGGCATCGATGATTTGCTGAAAAGTATACATTTGGGTGATTTTTAAATACTGTCTTTTGGTGATATATTTCCACCAAAATTATCATTTTTCAAGTATGTACGACCGCAATAACGACCACGAATGTGTTAGCTTTCAACATAAAATAGATTTGGTTGTAGCAGTTTGACCAACCCTGAGAAAACTGAGCATTTTATGAAAATTTCGGTACACTGGTCACTTTTTTCAGAACTGGTCAAGTGACTATACAACCAAATCTACTTTCTGTTGAAAGCTAATACATTCGTGGTCGTGTGTTTTGAAAAAAGGATTCTGATGAAAAGATACCATCAAAAAGGCAGCACGAGATACAGACCCTGGAAAGAGGCGAATTTCTTGCTTACATATTGAATAAAAATGAAACTCGTGTGATTACGGCCCTCGCTTCGCTCTGGCCGCAAAGTTCACACTCGTCCAAACTTTAATTTTTTTCTTATCATCGATATAAAGATATTACACACACAAAATTTTGGAATTAATCCTAGAATATTACTCCAGTATATTCCATTAACGAGCTTAACCCAAAAATGTCTTTCTTAGTGGGATAATTGTCTTTTGTGGACCATTAAGAATTACTCAACTAATAACACGATAAAAATTCTTTTAGGAATATCTCTGAGATCCCCCGACCGTCATAGCCCAACTTTGAACTTATCATCGGGAATGGAATTCCCCGTCGAATAAAAAAAGTTTTTGAAATCCGTTGAGGATTACGTCAAATTTAGCCTCAGCAATTTAATTCCCCGTCGATTAAAAAAAAGTTTTTGGAAATTCGTCGAAAACTACTCGAGTTATCGTGGAATCAAGCGACCAGACAAAAATTCTCTTGAGAATATCTCTAAGATCACCCGTCCGTTATAACCCATCTTCGAACTTAACCTGAGGAATTTAATTCCCCGTCAAATAAAAAAAGTTTTTGGAAATCCGTCGAAAACTACTCGAGTTATCGTGGAATCAAGGGACGAGACAAAAATTCTTTTGGGAATATCTCTAAGAACACCCGACCGTAATAGCCCATCTTCGAACTTAACCTGAGGAATTTAATTCCCCGTCGATTAAAAAAAAGTTTTTGAAAATCCGTTGAAAATTACTCAAGTTATCGTGTTATCAACGAATCATCAAAGCGTGACAAACATTTAAGGTTTTTGGTCATACATTCATGCATTTTCAATCATAGTAGTGATCATTGTGTGACAAACATTTTAGGGTGTTTATCATCCGTAAGACCCATGACTTTCAGTCAAGGGAATAATAAAGCAGACCCCTCTTGGAAAATCTGTTCTACTGCTTGGTTGCAGATGCTATGGTCGCTGTCATGGTTGGTTAATTAGGCTCAGCTTTTGACAATTGTTTTACGCTGTTCGAAATAGACGTGTGCGCCGCCGATGCCGCCGCCGACCATTTTTCGTCGGCGTGGTACAAGTTCAAGAAGCTCCAATTTTACCACATAGCAAGTTTTGGTCTAAGTCTTGTTACTGCTGTGTATCAACTATTAGAGTACTAGTTTCGAAAACTTAATTACATAAATCCAGATAATTATTGTTTGCATTTAGAGTTGAGCCCGGAATCACCGGTGAATGAGTACTATACTCTACCTCTGAAGTAGATATAATTACTCCAGACATTATAAACAAGGAAGTCATACCCGTTACTAATTTTGTAGGAAAGTTAAGGTACATATTAAATTTAGTATTTAATAGGGCGTCTGTAATTGATGGAATTCGAAGCAGACGGTAAGGGCACAGTGTTTGCCTATGTTCATAGATGACGAATCCGCAATAAAAATTTTAGCCGTCTGTCCGTCCGTCTGTCACGTCGATATCTTGAGTAAATCAAATCCGATTTCAATTTTTTTTTTCCCTGAAAGATAGTCAAAATAGTGAGGCTAGGTTCGAAGATGGGCGATTTTGGGTCGACCCCTCCCGAGCTGGGGCCCCATAAGTGATTTAACGTTTTAAAGGCTACACTTGTAAGTGATACGTCAAATAAAAGGTATTTGCAATACCGATCGACGAAAGAAAAGTTTATGGAAATTGGATGACCGACTCGTGAGTTAGACCCCTTGGTGTGAACTAGGTACAGGGCGGCAAGCCGTTTTTGCTTGTAGGCTGGCCAAATTTGAACAGATTTAGACAGATTTTGCTTTATTAGATAGGTATTGACCGTACCAATTTTTTTGTTTGAAAGATACTAACGAATGTAAAGCAGCCGTACTTTTCCACCTCCTAACAAAATGGCCGTCGGCCGCCATTTTGGATTTTTGTAAAAACAATATAAATCGATGAATATGATAATTACAAAGTCACTGATCAGTGAGAAGTGTAGTTTGTGTTACATTTGAAAGGAACGTCGTACGGGGCTTCGTAATTGCGCTATATGCTCAATTTTTAAGACGTACACATTTCATAAGAATTTTACTTTACCGACGTTTACGGCCGCAGTAGACCTACGGTAAGAGTAGGGCGACGGACGAACTAGGGTCACATGCGCAATGGATGTACGGGTTTGTACGGGGCTCAGTCGCAGCAAACGCTCCGACTGTTCTGACGGCTCGTTTGTCTTGACCAGTTGGTAGGTTGTAGCACTAGCCGAAGGCAAGGGTGTGTAATTTATGTGTAATACCAAACCCAAAATTGTTTCCAAGCATCGTTGATGTTGAAGTCTTGCATATGGATGATTGGATCACTCCATATCGGAGTACGCGATGTAAGCCTTTCCGTTGGAGGATTTTCGAGCTCGTCGGCGATCAACAGTCTGCAGTTTCGTGTTGTATACAAACATCTGTTCCACTCGTTACGCGCTGCAACCAGTCGTCTCAGATAAGGTGGTGCGATGTTCGAAAGTACATGCAGCCACGGAATCGGTATTGCATCTACTGCGCCTGTGATCGTTCGCATGGCAATGTACAATTACGTGCCAACTTTGTCCACGTGACTACTTCGGTACCAAACGGGTGAACAGTATTCAGCAACGGAATACACAAGAGAAAGAACTGCAGTTCTCATTGTATTGTCATTAGCACCCCAATCTGTTCCGACTAACTTTTGCACCAAATTGTTTCTCGACTTTAGCTTTCTTTGCTTTTAACGCCGGGCCAAATGTCAGGGAACGGTCTAACGGAAGACCAAGGTAAGTCGTGTGCTGTTAAATGGAATTTCTTCTCCTTCTAGCTGAATGTTGAGCTTTCGGGCAGCCATTCGATTATCCAGATGAAATATTGACACTTCTGATTTTTTGTCATTCATACACAGGCACCATTTTCGATAGTATTGCTTCATCTTTTTCATGTCTCGTTCCAAAATTTTTTCGATCGTTTCAAAATGAACCGTTTAAGTTGCTAAGCCTAGGTCATCATAGTATAAAAATTGAAGAAAGTCCAACCTGTTGCATTCACCAATACATTGACATCGATCGAACGGTCGCATCATATCGCTCAGGTTTTATGTAATGAAATTAGTCTTTCGATCGATCACACGAAATACACATCAGTGTAAGCACATGTAAATTATTTATCAATTTGGAATAAAATGAATTGAGTTTAAATGTTGGTTTTCGTCAATAAGAACACAACATAATATGGCGACGAGGATTTAAAAGAACAATTTTAATCTAATTTGACAATTTTTGGCCGAATCGAATTATCAGTTTTTCAAGGTCGTGTGTGTAAAAGTTTTTGGTTGCCGGTGTAATTATGGCAGAAACCGAGCTCTTGACTTTTCTAAAGAAACAAAGTGACGCATATGAGGCACTGCTTGCTAAATTCAACGAGGAAAAGGAAAATAAGCCGGAAAACGACATGCAAAGATTGAAGGATTCAGTTGCAAAATCAATTACCGAATTTGTGTATGATCCACAAAATGGAGTCATTTTCAACAAGTGGTACGCTCGTTATGAGGACACGTTTTCAATTGATGGTGAAAAGTTGGACGATGCAGCAAAAGTTCGCATATTATTACGTAAGTTGGATTCCAGTTCACATTCGAAATACATCGACTACATTCTACCAAAAAAACCAAGCGAAGTTACTTTCGAGGAGACAATTAAAACTCTCAAGGTTATGTTCGGTGAACCGGATTCTTTGTTCAGCATACGTTATAACTGTTTGAAGCTGATGAAGAAGCAGAGTGATGATTACATAACGTTTGCGAGCGTGGTGAACAAGGACTGTGAACGATTTAAATTCAACGATTTGACACTGGACCAATTTAAATGTCTCATTTTCATCTGTGGTCTACAAGCATCCGACAAGGACATCCGCACAAGGCTGCTGACGAAACTGGAATCTATGGCTGACATCACTTTACCCAAGCTAACGGCTGAATGCAAGAGGTTATTAGATCTAAAATCCGATTCTGATCTAATTACGCCGAAATCGTCAACCTCATTGGTACCGCAAGTCTCGAAAATTTCAAAAAAATCGAATCAATCAAAACCATCAGTCCAGCCTAACACGAACGCACACAATTCGGACAAAAACAAACCACCGAAACGACCATGCTGGCTATGTGGAGATATACATTGGGTCAAAGATTGCCCATATGTTAAACGCACCTGCAAAGACTGTGGAAAGATTGGTCATAAAGAAGGATTTTGTGGCTACGATCGATCAAAGCAAGCTAAGTTGAATCCAAATCCAAAAAAGGCAACGTACAGGTCTCATGGATTATTCGCAACATCGAAAAAGGAAATTGCATCACGACGAAAGTTTATTTGCATCAAAATCAACAATCGTCAAGTCAAACTCCAAGTTGACACAGCATCGGACATCACTGTCATTTCCATGGAGTTATACGATTTTTTGGGACGACCATCATCAGTTCAATGCACAGAATTGGCGAATTCTGCATCGGGTCATCGAATGTCATTAAAATTCGAATTTGACTGCCAGATAATTGCAAATGGTATGGAGGCTCCGGTCACAGTTTATGTATCGGACACACCCAATCTAAATCTATTCGGTCTTGATTGCTTACATCTATTCGGATTAATGGACGTACCATTGAACGCAGTGTGTGCTCGAATCCAACAACGTCCGGAGGACAACAATCAACAGAAACTCATCGAGAGTTTACAACAAAAATTTTCTTCAGTCTTCAACTCTTCTGTGGGAACATGTACCAAAACGAAGGCAGTATTGAGATTGAAACCAGATGCAAAATCAGTTTTTCGACCGAGCCGACCAGTTCCATATGCTGCATTACCAATTGTCGAGGCAGAATTGGAACGACTCACAAGTGAAGGTGTTTTGTCACCAGTGACATACTCAGAATGGGCTACACCGATTGTTACCGCGAAGAAACCGAACGGGTCAATTCGTATGTGTGCAGATTTTTCCACTGGTCTCAATGAAGCTTTGGAGAATTTCGAGTATCCGCTACCTACAGCAGATTCAATTTTTGCTACGCTAAACGGAGGTAAATATTTCTCTAAAATTGATCTTGCTGACGCATATTTTCAAGTCTTAGTCGATGACGGCTCCAAGAAATATTTGACAATCAACACACACAAAGGATTGTTCCAATACAATCGATTACCTTTTGGAATCAAAATCGCATCAGCAATGTTCCAACAAATCGTTGATGCTATGATCGCCGGGCTGAAACGTACAGGCGGTTTCATGGATGACGTTTTGGTCAACGGACGTACCATCGAAGAACATAATCAAAATTTGCTCGCTCTTTTCGAGCGAATCGAGGAGTGGGGCTTTCATGTTCGTTTGGAAAAATGCAAATTTTTGATGACTGAGGTGCACTATTTGGGATTCATCATTGACGAATTTGGTCGACGACCCGATAAATCAAAAATTGAAGCAATTTGCAACATGCCAGAGCCACATGACGTTTCAACAGTTCGTTCATTTCTGGGAATGCTAAATTACTACGCGCAATTTGTCAAAGAAATGCGAGATTTACGTTACCCATTGGATCAATTGGTGTGCAAGGGCGCAAAATTTGTGTGGACGGACGAATGTAGAAAATCATTCCAACGCGCAAAAGAAATTCTTCAATCCGATCTACTTCTAACGCACTACGATCCCAACATCGATTTAATTGTGGCAGCAGACGCTTCGCTACATGGCATTGGTGCCGTTATTTTACATCGTTTTCCGGATGGAACGCAAAAAGCCATCGAACACGCTTCCAGAACACTCACACCAGCTGAAAAGAATTACGGTCAAATCGAGAAGGAGGCATTGTCATTGATTTTTGCGGCAAAAAAGTTCCACAAAATGATTTGGGGTAGAACATTCACTCTTCAGACGGATCATCAACCGCTTCTTGCAATTTTTGGTTCGAAGAAAGGAATTCCTGTACACACATCAAGCAGACTTCAGCGTTGGGCACTGACATTGATGCCGTACAATTTCAACATCCAATTTATCAACACAGACAAATTTGGTCATGCAGACGTTTTATCGCGCTTGATTGAAAGTCAAAAATCATGCGATGAGACGATGGTTATCGCTTCTGTTCACGTCATGGAACAGGAAATCGAAAGAATTTTGGTCGACGCAATTAGAATGTTACCAGTAACCGCAGAAATGGTTCAGAAATGTTCACAAGAGGACGTGGTACTTTCCAATGTTATGAAATACCTGCAAACTTCTTGGCCGACCCACATCGAAAACGAAGAGGAGAAAATTCTCTATAACCGACGAGAATCTTTGGCGGAAATAAATGGTTGCCTACTGTTCAATGACCGGGTAATCGTTCCTTCATTATTACGTACTAAAGTTCTCAATCATCTTCATGTAGCACATCCTGGAATCGTACGCATGAAAGCATTGGCTCGCAGTTATGTCTATTGGCCAAACATAGACAAAGACGTAACCGACTGTGTCCAAAAATGTTCCAGGTGTGCATCTGCAGCTCGTGCTCCTGTCAAAAGTGAATTGCATTCGTGGCCGAAAGCGAAACAGGTTTGGTCTCGCATTCACATCGACTACAAAGTAACTCAAAGTAATGAGCGAAAGCGATCAGTTTTGTGTGATATCACCGTACTTTTTCTTGAACTGATCTCGGTTTGCCGAGGTGTGATTTGAACTTTTGATGTTGTTTTTTCTCACAGCAAATTTATTTGCTGTTTGTGATATGTTACCTGTGTTTATTTTATTTTATTGTCGTATTAAGCTTAAATTATCTACTTTGTTTAGACGAATTTGACACCAAATGATTTGATCTTGAATTAAGACGAATGAGTTGGACTATTTTATTTGAAGGAAAATTTAGACGATTTTTGTTGAATGTTTTTAAGACGAATTCGTTGTTAAATAGTGCTCCACTCAGAAATTAACCGGAGCGATAAGGATTCTTTCTTTTTTTTGAATAAAGAGTTATTTATATAAAAAAAACTATGCAGGTCCGTTTCAAGGACACAATTTTTTGGTGATTGTGGATTCATTTTCCAAGTGGCCGGAAATTTTTGTCATGACAAGCACAACCAGCGCTGCAACGATTGCAAAAATTCGTGAAGTCATGGGGCGTTTTGGTTCAGTGAACATAATTGTTTCAGATAATGGTGCACAATTTACTTCACACGAATTCGACGAATTTTGCAATTCCGAAGGAATTTGTCACATTCCGACTCCATCAGTTCATCCACAATCGAATGGACAAGCAGAACGATTCGTGGACACATTCAAACGCGCTCTAACAAAAGCAAAAGGGGAAGAAAGTGTGGCGAACGTTCTTCAACGATTTTTGCAACGTTATCGTATCACACCGAATGCACAGTTACCGAACAACTGTACTCCAGCTGAAATCATGTTGGGCCGTAAAATGAACTCATCGCTCGATTTAATCAAACCGAAAGAGAAAATCGAACTTCTACGTGACACGAAAATGGAAATGGATTTCAATGTGAAGCACGGAGCCAAAGAAAGGATTTTCGAACCAAAACAACGAGTTTTTGTACGAGATTTTCGTGGAGGAAAAACAATTTGGTCACCGGCTGAAATAATCGAACGTATTGGATCAGTCATTTACACAGTTGGCTGCGATGGAATAATTTGGCGTCGACACGCAAATCAAATTCGAGTTCGATACAGCGATGACGTTGGTGATTCAGATCCGACTTTGAGTTTACTGTTGGACACTTTTGACATCATGGATCAACCAGTTCAATTACCGAATGATGAAAATCCATTGCCAGAAAATGATCACAGCAATCAACCGAATTCACCTGAAATCACTGCATCTGCCGATAACGTGAACAATATTCCTCCGAATCCAAACATTGGTGGCCGACCTCAACGTAATCGTAAACCTCCGGTACGCACTAATTTCTCAAAGACAATTGGTGGTAGATATGAAGATTCTTAAAAGCCGAGTTGTTTTACTTAGTGGGGGAGGTGTTGCATTCACCAATACATTGACATCGATCGAACGGTCGCATCATATCGCTCAGGTTTTATGTAATGAAATTAGTCTTTCGATCGATCACACGAAATACACATCAGTGTAAGCACATGTAAATTATTTATCAATTTGGAATAAAATGAATTGAGTTTAAATGTTGGTTTTCGTCAATAAGAACACAACACAACCTACTCCTATTCTTATTCCTATTCTTACTAGGAATTGCGATGTAAAATTTCCAGAGAAAACCAATTCGCCATACTGTATCATAGGCCGATGATAAGTCGATCAGCGCCAAGCCATAATGATGCGGATGCCATTGTAATGACAAAGCCAGTTAGCAACAGCCGTTGGCTTTTTAAGTAAATAAACATATAAATAAAATTATTTTCTTTTAAAATTTTAAATATTAACAAAGCACCTAGCAGGTTTAGAGAAAAACATTGCTAACGTTGACCCGTACGAAACACCTATTCGTATCAAAAGCCTTTAATGTGGAACTCTTTATTTCTCTTCCTTCATTTCCTTCTCTACTGAAAAGCTATTCGCCCTTTAAAATCACTTACATTATCCACTCTTTGCCTTGTTATCATATACAAATAAATTGCCGGAGACAATATCGACAGCCCCGTACGAAGTCAACTTTCATAAATTCCTATTTAAACAGCTGTACACCGCCAAAGACTGTCCCAAGCCAGTTTGAAAAAGAGTGGAGGGAATGAAGTTTAACGAGGACGTAGCAGTAGATAAGATAGGATTAGATAGATCAATCTTAAGGTTGAATGAATCGTGAGCTGGAAGCCGAAAGAATTGGGGTTAAGGGACCAACGTTGAGGTGAAACAACACGATCAGGAAGCCAAAGGATAGATCGATCCCAGAATTCTTATTAGCTACTAGGTTAAGCTTTTAAAGGACGAATAACCTTTTGCTCAGATAGGTTCAAAAGAATGGGCAAAGCTTTATGGAAAAGAATGTTCAAAAAGAGTAACACTACCCCGTCGGGCACTGTGCACTTTGATAGGCACGGTGGTCCCGGAACGTGCAGAAATGTGCGGGTCAGAGCTCGAGGATTACCGGGGGCGAGCAAAGTAAAGCTTTCATACTCACCAACCCGCAGTAGCAAGCGTGGTGTTTTAATGCTAAAAACCTTCAAACGAAGCCATAACGAATTATACATTGCCACATATAATGCCAGAACATTGTCGTCAAGACAAAAAATGCAAGAAATGGAAGAAGAGCTAGAAAAGATAAAATGGGATGTTGTGGGAGTGAGCGAAGTGAGAAAACCTGGAGAGGAATGCCTGAAATTACAATCAGGGCATACATTCTTCTACCGAGGAAGTGACAGTCAGATGCTGATGCACGGTGTCGGATTGTTCATAAACAAGCGGTGGTCGGATCGCATAATTCACACGAAAAGCATATCCGATCGAGTGATATACGTAAGCCTGAAGATAAATAACAGATACAGTGTCAAATTAATTCAGGTTTACGCACCCACGTCCACCCATGATGACGAAGAAGTAGAAAGATTCTATGAAGATGTCGAGAAAGCTCTGGACGAAAACCCTTCACATTACCAATATCTAATCGGTGATTTCAATGCGAAGCTGGGAAAACGAGAAGAAGACTCCGAAGTTTCTGTTGGTAGTTTTAGCAACGACCAAAGAAATGAGCGTGGAAATACTTTACTCAACTTCTTACAGCAACACAATTTGTACGCAATGAATTCATTTTTTGCAGGAAAGCCTCAACGGAAATGGACTTGGGCTAGTGCAGATGGTGTAACGAAAAATGAGATCGATTACATCATAACTGGCTGTAAGTCAACCGTTAAGAACGTTACGGTCCTAAACAATTTTTCAACCGGTAGTGATCACCGAATGGTTCGTGCAAGAGTCACGTTAAATACCAGATTTCAAAGATCACAACTAGTTCAGAAAAGTGAAAGGATTGACGTACAACGGCTTTACACACAAAATGAAGAATTTGCTACGAAAATGACTGCCGAATTAGATAACGTCAACAATCAATGTGAAACATTGGACGAATTGAATACCAAAATCGTCGATACAATAATGGGTTTCATGAAATCGAAATGCAAATCCGTCCAAGGGAAAGAATCAAAACTCAGCAGAGAAACATTAGACCTGATCGCAAGCAGAGCAGAGTTGGTAAAAAACGGAGGACGAGATTCGGTGGAATACCGGAACCTGTCTAAAAGTATCAACAAAGCAAGGAGATCAGATGAAAGAAAATATAATGTCCAATTGGCTCAAAACATAATTGAAGTTAACTGCAATATGAAAGTCCTACGAAGAAAAATGACAAACGCCAAAAAAGAAATCTTCAAATTACGAGACAAAACAGGAACGATCCAAACGGATCGAAATGCGATATTAAACATTGCAACAGAATTTTATGAGAATTTGTTTTCTTCAGCAAGACAGAGCCCAACGGAAGAAACCGAAGATAGACCAATAATAAGAAACGTGGGATCGGAGGATATGCCCGACATAACTGTTGATGAAGTCAAAGCTGCAGTAGCCGAGATGAAAAACAAAAAGTCTCCCGGAGAAGATGGTGTTCCAGTGGAAGCCATTAAACTAGGTGGAGACTCATTATTAAAGGCAATCACGGCTTTGTTTAATCAATGTCTCCAATGGGAAGAAGTACCAGAAGCCTGGGAAAATGCGGTAATTACATTGCTGCATAAAAAAGGAGACATAACAAAGCTGGAAAATTACCGACCCATAAGCCTATTGTCAACACTCTACAAGTTGTTTATGAAAATCATTACGAAGAGGAACACTAACAAGTTCGACTTCTACCAACCTGTTGAACAAGCTGCTTTCAGATCTGGTTTCAGCACAAACGACCATTTGCAGGTGATGAGAACGCTTATTGAGAAGTGTCGTGAATACAACATCGACATAGTCTTGCTATTCATAGACTTCGAAAAAGCTTTCGATTCAGTGGAAACATGGTCGATATTGGACGCATTAGACGAATGTAGAGTAGACTCAAGGTACTCCAACACAATTCGATATGTGTACAAAAATGCTACTTCATGTATAAAACTTCATAAGAGCACGGAGAAATTCAGAATTGGCCGAGGTGTAAGGCAGGGTGACACCATTTCACCGAAATTATTCACGGCGATTCTGCAGAGTATTTTTAGGAAGTTAAACTGGAGTAAAATGGGATTAAAGATAAATGGAGATTACCTGAGCAATCTCCGCTTCGCTGATGACATTGTACCGATAGCAGCGAATCTAGGTCAGGCTCAGCTTATGCTACAACAGTTAAGTGAAGAGGCGAGCAAAGTTGGCCTCAAGATGAACTTATCGAAAACAAAAGTCATGACCAACATCGGGGACGATAGAGAAATCAAAATTGGTGACACTGTCATTGAACGAGTCGACAGCTATGTATATCTAGGACATAAACTGAAGTTAGGTCTGGACAACCAAACTGCAGAAATAAGACGTAGGATTGGTCTTGCATGGGCAGCGTTCGGAAAACTCAGACTAATTTTCAAAAGCAAAATGAATAATAGTCTGAAACGCAAAGTTTTCGACACTTGTGTCCTTCCAGTGCTCACTTATGGAGCGGAAACGTTAACTTTAACAAAAGCATCCGAAGATAAATTGAGAGTGACACAAAGAGCCATGGAACGGAGTATGCTTGGAATAACACTCAGAGACAGAATGACGAATCAATGGATTCGACAACAGACCAGGGTCGTTGATGTCATGGAAAGAATAGCATCTCTGAAATGGAGCTGGGCGGGACATATTGCAAGAAGGACAGACGAACGTTGGACCAAAAAGATCATGAACTGGCGACCATATAAAAGACGAGCTATAGGTAGACCACCAGAGAGATGGACAAACGGAATTAAGAATATTGCAGGTACAAACTGGCAGCAAATGGCAATGGATCGTACGAAATGGAAAGAAGTTGGAGAGGCCTACATCCAGCAGTGGATAGAAACAGGCTGAAAAAGAAGAAGAAGAAGATACCGCTATGTTTACCTATATTTCACTATAAATAAACATTTCACAGAGTAATATGCTATTATATAGCTCTATATGCCTGTATAAAGCTCAGTATAGCTGTATATAGTTAAATATAGATGTCCATATATGGAATGCCTGAATCACCCCACACATTATGTGTGACATATATAACCAATTACTTCTATGTTAACAGAAACTCTTTAAGTACTATTTTTCCAGAGATACCTTTTAATAAAATCCAATATGGCCGCCGGCAGCCATTTTGTTAGGAGACCGGAAATTTTACCGACGCTTGACATTCGTTAATACCTTTCAAACAAAAAAAAATTCATGAAATTCGGTCAAAATTTACTCGAGATATTACATTGACATTACCAAACGGGTAAAAAAAGAATTTTCAAAATCGGATACGTTTTACTCAAGTTATCGTGCAGACAGACGGACGGACAGACGGATGCACAGACGGACGGACAGACGGACGGACGTACGGACATTTTTTTTCGCTGATTTGGCATCTATGGTCAACCACAATAGGTTTCCCCTTACTCAGGGAGGCCAATTCGACGTGTTACAAACGTATGCGTAAACCTATAAGACCCCAGTACTTCGTACGGGTCTAAAAATAAAGTAGTAGTAGTCGAAGTATGCGAATATTTCCATACCTGTTTTTTCTTAATGTCAAAGGCTGCTACTGGTATTATTGGTATCAAAATACTACTCTATTTGACGTGTAAAAACCTCTATTACCCTGATAGGTGCTTTGATATTAATTGAAATAATATTCCGAATTTGCAGTGCTTCTATGTTTCAAAAGTTTATCGTCTGAATAACTTTCAAACATGTGCCTAATTTGCTCTAAAAATATAAGCGACAAATTGATAAAAACAGATTCGCAAATAACAGTTGATTGATGGAATAGTTCTTATAGCGAATGTGTTTCTATCACAGCTCTTAAAGTAATGCCGGGCAAGCATCTAGTGTGTGTACGATTTCCTAATGAATAGACTGTATAGCACACCATACCGTTGTTTGTATGAAAGTCTAAAGAATTCAATGTAAGCTTCATTTGATGAACACTAATATCAAATCATGAACGTTGCGATCTCGGAGTGCGTGACGCCAGTTCAATTGTGACGTATATGTTGAAGCAAGATCGCCATCGCCACCACATTTATGATTTTCTAAGAAGCGCTTCATGAACAAGATACAAAAACCAATAAAACTGAATTGCTACATTGGTAACGTCGTCGACTTAAGCCCAGCCAAGCCCAGAGGAGTTCAGTTTTTGATTTAAAATGTTTACTACCTTCGTCTGCTACAAATCCAAAAAATTAATATTTTGAAAAACGTCGTATTATATTCGTATCCACCATAAGTCATCAGGTGAGGTGTGGTATCTGCGTGAAGTTTAATTGTAGGAACTGGCGTCACGTATTCTTCTTTTGTGGTGCTTGTGCGATAAATACTTCTTGGAAAAAACATTTAGTCAAAACACCATCCAATTTAAAAATAATATTGAAGTCGAAAAAATGTTTTTAACTAAATTCCGGATGAGATATTGATGTTCTTGTTTTGTAAGCAGACTGTTTAAAACAGTGCCATCTTAAGCAATGAGCAAATTTTGGTAGAAGAAATGTGTTGCTTTGGTAATATTAAACAGTCTTTGATTAGATGAGACATTTCTTTTAAATTGACCTAAAAAGATGACGAAATTTTGAGCGCATAGCGGATTATAAACTCACTTTAACGAGTCCAGACTATTGGACGAAAATATTCAAAATTTTGAGAATCTGTACCAGCCACGTTTCGTTAAAATGAGACATGAAATTTGCTCGTAGTTTTGAATCGCTACATACGGCACTGCGCATAACATTGCGATTCGATAAAAGTCTAACCTAAAGTTAAGTCGTTTAATCAGTGGAGTGTTTGTTGCTCATATTGTGCTGCTGTGCGTTGTTGTGCTAAATATAGTGTTCGTTGTTTCGTTGCCGTGAATTTCTCAATTTTTGTGCTTTGCTTAGTGGGCAGCAAATTGTACGAAACATATCAGGTATGGAAATTGAAGTATTAAAATAATCGGGAAAGAGATGAATAACAAGCAAAAATACCTAACCTTAGTTTTAGTTTCTGTAATTTTCTCTTGTGTAGGTAAAGGTGTGGTTTTTGATGTTTCACCACTTCCTGAGCAATAGTTCATCGGCTAAATGTTTCGAGTCTAAAGTGAAATACAATAAACTTATGTGAAACAATATTATTGTCTTTCTCTGCAGTTTTTTTTAATTGGACTATACGCACAGACAATTACCATTATGAGCGAATATCTCACAAGTATGACTTTCGACTACGACGAAATTCTTCGTGAATTGAAAGACTGCGACATCGTGGAGTTCAACAGATTAAAGTACTCACACTTTGCATTGCACATAGCGAATGGCGTATTCGTTCATGTTACAGGGAACGAAGGTGAGAACAAGGGAGGCAGTAAAGGAACCAAATGCGCTCAACACCTTCGCAGTATTGCTAAGAATGACCCTTGTCGAATCAACAATTTGGAATTTGCGAAAGCTTTTCAAGAAGTGGGTGCTGGTGATTTTGGACGTTTGAAAACTAGATCGGTTGCGGACACAAAGCGGCTTGCATTGACTGGCCTACGTTTGGACATAAATGGTCATCCACTGTTGGGAACTGATAATGGTATCACCGTAACATATGATCTTCTCGGATGGAATTGTGAGCGATACTGCACCTACTGGAAATATGACTGTGATGGATTTAGTCAACAGGTAAATTGGTTTTTCATTTATTTGAGAAAAATGCAAACAAAAACAAAGCATTTAACCGTGAAATATCAGGCTTATAATGGCGTTGTCAGTACAACCATAGGCAATGCTCAACGATTATGTGACGGAGCCGCAGCCGGCTATTTCAGAGCTGTGGAATCCGATGAGGTCCCTTTTGTCGCTAAGCCTTTCTGTGCAGCAGCTGGTTGTGTTATGAAAGGCGCTGCAATTACAGTTGGAACTGGCAAAGCTGTTGTCGATGGAGCGACCAGTCTGTTGTATGGCATTGGCAATGGCGTAATGAACTTGTTCGAATAAACATTGAACTATTGTAGCCGTGAATTGAACGAAAAGTGAACGATTTAATTATTCTATAAATCAATAAAAAAAAATAGAAACAAGAAACGATAGTCTTTTTAGACCCGTACGAAGTACTGTGGTCTTATAGGTTTACGTATACGTTTGTAACACGTCGAATTGGACTCCCTGAGTAAGGGGAAACCTATTGTGGTTGTCTATAGATGCCGAATCATCGAAAAAAATGGCCGTCTGTCTGTCTGTATGTCCGTTTGTCTGCACGAGTTTGAGTAAAACACATCCGATTTCCAAAATACTTTTTTTTTTCCCGTTTGGTAGTATCAAAACACAGGCGAAGTTCGAAGATGGGAGCTGAGGCAAAATAAGTGCTTTTGGTTTTTTCAATGCCGGTAGATACACTTAAAAATGATACATCAAATGAAAGATATTTACAATACCGATCGACAAAAAAAGTTTATAGAAATCGGATGCCTAACTCGTGATTTAGGCCCCTTGATGTGAACCAGGTATAGGGCGCCAAGCAGTTTTTGCTTGTAGGAAGGCCAAATTTGAACATATTTCGTCTACTTTCACTTCATTAGATAAGTATTGATCGTACTAATTGGAGAAAAAAAGTTTATGAAATTCGGTTCACCAGAGAGTGAGCTAGGTCTCTTGGAGTGAGCTTATATCACGGGCTGGACAGGCTGGACACTTAATGAATAGCAGCATTTAAAAAATGAGGAGTAAAAAAGGTATTAACGAATCTAAAGTGTCAGTACTATTTCCGGTCTCTTAACAAAATGGCTGTCGGCGGCAATGTTGGATTTTAGTAAAAGTGAAATATCTTGCGAAAAATGGAACATATAGAGTTTCTGTTAACATAGAAGTAATTGGTTATGGGTTTGGGGTGTTTCAGGCATTCCATATAATGTACACAATATATATGACCATATACAGCATATTCATCTGTGAAATATTTATTTATAGTGAAATATTTTTGGGGTTTTTTTATTTGCCATTTACTTCGAAATTGTGGGGTCTGTTGTTGGTTGGATGCGGCAATTCAGTAAATCAAAACTGAAATTGTTTTGTCTTTTCTTTGCTATATATTTCAGCCTGTTTTTCGTATCAACCAGGACCTCTATGCAGTTCATCGTTGGGCTCGCGAAAATTCTTTGAAGCTAAATGCCAATAAGTCCCAAGCCATTGTATTCGAGGATTCTAGATTCTAGATAAAAAAAATCCGGACAAAAAAAATCCGGACAGAAAAATCCGGACGAAAAAAATCCGGATGATACAAAATCCGGATTGATTGTTACTACTAGCTTCGACTGGATTTTGTATCATCCGGATTTTGTATTATTTGTCAGAGCCTCTTTAGAGAGCCCCGCAGCCCATGCCTCATACCCATGGACATAAGCCCATGTCTCCCGAGTCTCCTTCTTTCTTATTTTATACCTGAAATGCCTAACAAATTTAAAATAAAATCAAATAAGGCTTGCCATAGATAAAGGTCTCTTTCCGATAGCCAAGCTATCAAAGTTCACACTACGTGATGATAGACTGGATAAGGGAAGAGTTTTTAACTCTGTTAAGAGATTTGCTTTTCTGGCGAGCTTTATCTACGGCAAGCCTTAGTTATCTATGGCAAGCCTTGTTTGATTGTATTTTAAATTTGTTAGGAATTTCAGGTATAAAATAAGAAAGAAGGAGAGGCGGGTAAGCTCTCAACATTCTCCATATGAGAAAGTTGAGTGAATTGAAAATGTTAAGTACAGCGATTCATCGAATTTTAGCCGTCGTGAATGTATCGTTTTTAATAGTTCGCCTGAAATTTTACAGGGAGCAGGAGCAGTGAGTGAAGAGTGTATGCGATATGTACAGCGTTCTTTTGGTACATTGAATTTATCATGTTATTATTATTGTATGCCGTCATCACCACACTTTGAAACTCATTGTTCATATCAGCAGAACAACGTGCAATATGAAGCGAAAAAAAATTAAAATAACCGTTCAAAACTTTACAATTCGACGATTTGTGCACACATAGTTTGTGGGCTGGGCCAGTGCCCATGGGTATTTTTTTCTCAAACGATGGGCATAGTGGGCATGTGGGCACAAAAATTTGCTATGCCCACTGCCCACTCATCTCTAGCCCCTTACAGAATCCGGATAATTCCTTAATTTATTGTCGTTATGTGACACTATCTTTTATTCACTTCTGAATATGTGACGCTTTCCTTAAATATTTATTGCCGCTTTGTGACACTATCTTTTATTAACTTCTGGATCTGCGACGCTGATCAAGAAGCTTCAAAATACAAAGTTGCAACATCCATTTTAATTAGGGTAATCAATCTAGTTTTCGTAATTTCCGGATTTCGAACTTTCAAAGGGGGGAAATCCCCCTTGACCCCCCCCCCCCCCCCCATGAGGGGGCTGCCGCCCCTCGACCCCGCTTTTCTTTTTTTAAATTATTTCACGGCCTGCGGCGCAACTACCAACCACATCAGAATTTTTTTCTATTCTTCCTTTTCTTTTTATGGCTGCGGCACCATTCTCAAACTGTCAACACGTTACAGAATACCTATGTGACAAAAATAATCCGAAGTTTTTTTTTATAACCCCCGCTTTTCCTTTTTATGCCTGCGGCGCCATTTTCCTACTGTCAACACGCAACAGAATACCTTGATTAATGTATGCGGCAAAACTAATCAGAAATTTCTATTTATATCATGTACGACAACATCGTGAGGATTAAAGTTATCCGGAAAGAATACAATGTTAACCTTACTTTCCATGATTTTTTTCCATTTAAAAAAATCCGGAATTCCGGATTTAATCCCGACAAAATTCCGGATTTTTATCATCCGTATTTTGTATTGTCCGGATTTTTCTGTCCGGATTTTTTTTGTCCGGATTTTGTAGGACCACCGTCCTGCTAGGTGGTGTAGTCATTCCATATGCAGACAAGGTTCTGAACCTAGGACTTGTCATGGACAAAAGACTGACATTCAGAGACCAGGTGCGCTTGATCTATTCCAGGGTATTTGCTAGATTTCGTAGTCTCTGGCATCAAGGCCATGTTTTCTCTCGTAAGATTCGGATGATGCTGATTAAGTCTCTTGTACTGCCGGCCTTTACGTATTGTGACTCGGTTTATTCTACAAATTTGTCGGCCGCTGATGCTCGGTCGTTGGAGTGAGCTTTTAGTGCCTGTGTGCGTTTTGTGTATGGATTGAGGCGCTACGACAGTACTCGGGATCACGTTGAAGGATTGTTAGGTTGTGAAATTATGACGTATCTGAAGCGTCGTCGCTGCTCGTTTATGCATGGCCTTGTAGGGAACCGAAGTTTCTCTTCGATAAGCTGGCTGATGGAAGGTCTGGGCGTAGTCGTCAGTATGCTATTCCGAGGCATGTTTCTGCCCAGTACAACAGGTCGTTCTTTGTTAGAACCGTCGCTGACTATAATACGATTCCTGTCGGTGTGAAAATGCTTAACTCCCTGTCCAGGTTTTCTGACGCGTGTCTGGATCTTTTTCGTCCTCACTAAAGTCGTTCTCGATCGGTTTGTACGGATTGGGCTTGCTTGTCGGCTCTATGATTGGGAAAATCCGTTTTTGGACTATTTTGTTCCGATTCATCGTATGTTAAATGTTCTTGGACGTAGTGTCTGGTAGCACCTTGGAGTAAGTTTTTGTTCATTTATGTTCATTTACTATGTGTAACATGCAAATATGGTCATGATCGTAGTTAATTTATTTAACACAGATACCAAATGTCAAGTGGAATGCGTGGAACGCGAGTGCTTGGAGAAACAGCGACTGCTACGCAATTGACATCTGATTGTTTTTTTTGTTAATTTGTTGGTTTTGTCGAGTGCTTTTCAATTTTAACATTTTCTTTCGCTTTGGTGTAACAAGGACTGAAACAGCTTCTAGTTTTGTGTTAAAATTGTTTCAAAGTCTTCTAAATTTTATAGGTTTCAGATGTGTTCGTATATAATAAGCCCTAATTAGGCCGTTAAATCGTGAATTTTGCTTTGTGTTTGAGTGATTTGTTTCCGTACAGAACTCATTCTGTTCTTTTCTTTTTTTTAAAAGAAAAATTTAATTAATTTGATAATACAGTAAGCAAAGTATCTAAATTGATAATTTTCCATTAATTCGTCACAACTTTTAATTCATAATTCAATCCTGAAAATTCGTCAATCTAAAAATACACTGCTCGTTCGCATTCACATCCGCAATCAACAAACGTCAAACGGTTTTCATTGTCTCATTAGATTTTTTTGTGAAAATGTTTTTTGCCTACCTATTAAACCAGAGCTCTCAATATTTCCGAAATTGTTTCATTTCGAATAAGGAAAGTGCTCTTAAAATCAACAAATCGAAAACAAAAAACAATGTTTTTATTCTTGGAGTTATTTTCAGGAAATTTGTGCTACGCAAGCCTTTGAATCTTAGACTAACCATACTCTAAGCTTTGAATCGTCAATTCAATCGGCTGTTGTATTTAATTGATGATGCGAAGATCTTTACAGCAAATTGGAATGCATTTTGGGATCGGCAAAAGATTTAGGCAAAGTTTCAGAAAACTATGTAGTTTATGTGGAAAATCAAATAGTTAAAGATTTCTTTTGAAGGTTGTTTTGAAGATTGTACTTAAAAAGGTGAGGCAACCATGCTGTTTTCAGTCAGTGAATTAGCTTGGCCACACTAACAAACCACTTATGCCTCGGAATAGGTAGGTTTTTAACATGAAAATCAAAAACCTGATCTGACCTGACATGTTTTAAATTTAACCTGAAATAACCAGGATTGACCTGATTCAATTGCATAATTCTTGTTAGTTTCCTTTGCCGCTGAGTTCTAAAATCGTAATTTTCGTTTCGTAGTTTCACGGAGGATATCTGCATAATAGAAGTAACAAATTTTCTCAAGATGTTGTTAAAATAATTTGCGAAATAGGTCTGATAGAAATCAATTCAGGTCTGTATTTTCAGGTTCAAACACAAATCAGGTCAAGTCAAAATCTATCAGATCTGATCCAGATCATATCAGGTTTTCAGGCTATTCCTATTTCAATGATTTTCGATTACACTCGTGGTGTCCTTCAAATTACTAACGAAAATGCAATGAAGATGCGTCTGATGTTTATTGACACATGTTGGATTTTGTTTCTTCGCCGTTGGCTAAATTAAAGTCAAAGCTACAAAACATTTGTAATATGCATGTGGAGAGGAGTTAGTAGTCTTAGCTTCATATTTTTGTTGATTTTCAGTAATGTAATTAGTAGTGCAAAAGAGCCTGATGAAGAGCAAAGCCGAAGCTCGAAATATTGCGTAAACTAACTCTTTTATTTACAAACCACCGCTATAGTCCAAGAAAATCAACCTACTTTAGTTAATTGTCACATAGCACATCCTTCTGACAGAAAAACCAAAGAATATGTTTAACGAAAAAAAGTTGAGCTACGGTTAGAGCTTAGAATTTTATTAAGATTTGAGATAAGCCTACGAGGTGTAAGTAGTCAAGCCATTTTCTACACTCACATTTCTGATATTTTTCAATTATCCAAATTTGTTAATGTTCGACATTTACGCAGCATTTCGGAGATAGAAATATGAGATTTATTACATAATGCCATAGGTGAGGGATATTATTCCCCACTGGATTAATAAATTATCAAGCAGCACTGCAAGGTATTTTTCTAAAAAAAGCAACGAAAAACCAAATAAAGAATGAATTAACTGAAGTAACGTACTTATTTCAAGAATATCAATACAAAATTTATCAGATTTCTCTTTTCGACTAATGGATTTTTTAAATCTTATTAAGAAGGGGTTGCTGAAATAGTTCCTCCAAAGTGACTTGATAAGAATTTCTGTAGATAAAAAGAGATTAGGTCAAAATTCAAAGATATTCAGTGAGCCCGGCTAACAGAACCTTCTATTATTCAATATTAAAATAAAGATCCATTGAAATAGAGGGAAAAAACTTTTGAATCGAAAACATCTGCAACTTATTAGGAATTCCTGATATTTCTTTATTTTCGAGTAGATAAGTAGTCAAAACACATTTTAAATGAGAATGAATTGAAAACAGTATCGAACAAGCGAAGAGCAATTTATGTCACCCATCCTTATTGAGCTCGCTCCAGTCCTGGCCTCAAACATACGACACATCCACTGAGGACAGACTGCGGAATCCAAGTATTTACCAAGGCCGCAACCGTCCTCACGGCCGACGCTGAAACCGTGGACTGCTCATTTAATTGTTACTAAAAATTTCCAAGAAATTGTCGGATGTGAGAGGATCCAAAAAAGCTGTATGTGAGAGATACAGCAACCCCCCCAAACAAAAACGAGTTGTGTAACAAGTGACGAAGAAGTGTTGTCCCGCTCGACAATTGAAATGATTGCTCATTTCCGTTTGTGTCGTACTGATATGCACTATGGGTCATCGCAAGACATTTTTAGGCCTGCACTGATGAGGTGTGCATACACCCGAAACTCAGCATTGTTTGTCCTTGTTGTTCGTTCCACTTTTTCATTTTTGTAAACGGTAAGTCCCGTTAACAAAGCTGCCAATTTTTGTGTTCAACTTAAGTTTTTGCGATTTGACTTCATTGTCATGTCACTCGTTTAGACATAAGCCAGTAGTGTAATTTTATTCAAATGCCATAGCCATATTTTCTTAGTCATTCAAAGTTTGTTAATTTACCAAGTTCTTGCGATTTTCAACAAGGCTAAACAACAACGTCATTTAGGAACGTTTTTATTTTGTAATTTTTTTGTTATTTTCTATTTGTTTATCAGCCTGAAGATGGCACATGCGACAAATCATTAGTACGAAATATATTCAATTCAAATTCAATTCAACTTTATTTATCACAGCGCACAAAAGGCAGAACCTTGTACAAATATTACTTACGATGTAGTTCTTCAGGGGGAATAGGTGGTTTACGACACGACATTTAAAGATTTCAACTTCTTTTACTTTGGTGATTTTTTCTGCGAACCGTTTGGTTGAGGGCGACAGCTTCATTGACTTTGATTTGTTTAAGCTATGGAGTTAAGGTTCAGAGGATATATAACTAAGGTGTTTTTTGCGAGCTTTCGCTTGACGCGCTTATGAAAGGCGAGGACGATGTGAGACCTATAGCGGTTGGAATCGTTTGGAGGCGTTTTGACATGGGATAAAGTTGGCGTGCTTTTAATGTTAGAGCATAGTTTAGTTTGAAAAATTGAAGCCTTTCAGTTGGGTTTGTGTAAAAGGGGGTGCTGAGGCTCTGGGTTCATGCAGTACGTAGTTTCCTGCTACAAGCTGAACATGAATGACCTTATGGCTTGGTTAAGTTGATTTTGGCGAATGCTTTAATATATTGTTAGGAAGTTTTAGTTAGGTGAAGTTAGGGATGTGTGCCCAGAATTGCTTCCATTTGTTGCAGCCAGGCATTATAGTCATTCTTTCTAAATCTCTATTTATCTGAGAGGTTTGCCTTGTCAAGAAAGAGCCGGATACCAACAGGTGATCCAATGGAGTCCTCCTTGGTTTTTGTATTGGATATTATGAGAATGACGCACTTCTTCTTCTATTCTTTAGGCTAATGCGTTGTATTTAGATGACGGGAACTGATTGCTGATAAATTATCATGCTGATACTTGCGATATTAGCGAGAGTTTTAGATTTTTGGTGTTTTGTCTGGTTTACACGCTGAATACAAAGAAATTGTGAGGTTTTTTGCTTAATGCCTTCGATTTGAAGACGAGCTAGGATGTAGCTGATATATCAGCATTGTTGCCCAGGTAATCAGGATATTGATGAGTCTTTTCTTTGAGATATTAGGCGTGTCTTCGATTTTTGAGTCAGTTTCAGAGGGTTTTTCTCTTTCCAAGGTTGAATCGTGATGAGAATAATGTGCGACCCGTTTTGAATATTAATGCCGATGCTTCATCCGGCTTTGTGCATTTTAGGAAGTCTTTAGGGAAGCTGGTTTAGCGTTAGTTATTGTTGCGCTACTTGGCAGCGACTTTTCCCCACTGCCGCGATCGCTTTGAAAAGTCTTGTTGACGAGGATTTTTCCGCTTTCTACGCCTTGTAGGCGATTAACGAATGTTAGGTTTGTCAGATTTTGCTTGGGCATCAAGGCTTCTCTTCTTTAGTTTTTGGCTGGATTCGGATTCGGAAAGTTGAAATGACTTGGCAATGCCTGCCTTATCTGTCATCTGTGTATTCATCATCTGATTTGTCGAATGAAAAATTTTGAGTAAATTTAATTTGCGCAATAATTGATGATGACATTTCAAGCATAGTAGTAATACCATTCCTAACGATTTTATTCCAGATTAATGTGAACATGCAGAAAAGGTGCAACGAAACTTGGACCCTACCGGTGATTGGAGCAGTTTAGCGAGATGTTAATTCTAGTGCAACCTGTTACTCCGTGCTAGACTACTTGCTATCTACAAAAGAATCTTCAAAGTGGCGGCGGATGCCAGGTTGTCCATTCGCATGTCAACTAGCGTACTATTTATGAATAACAATGCCAGCGAGAATTCTGCCTTTTTTTGTTTTTGGTTCTTCGGTATTAGATCCCAGTTGTGTTGATAGTACAATGGCTGTAATTGCTGAGTGCGTGTGGTCAAGAAGGACGCGTATTGCATAGTTTATCGTGCAAATTTAAAGATTAGGGATTATTGCAATAACACGATTCTTTCAATATATGTTTTTGGCTCAGCATTTATCCCTCTGCTAGGATTTCCAATATATTGCAACCACACAGGTATTCTCTTGAGACGACCGTAAAAGACTGATAGGGATTATTGACAGCTAGTTCCGTGCGAGTCATAGGAAATCACTTTTATGGAGCGATTTTGTAACAATACGTGATACTTTGGCACTCCTCATACTATCAGTGTAATCCTCTAAGAAAGCAGCCGTCTATTGCCCAGATAAGCGGCAGAGATTTAAGCATAATCAATTACCTATACGTTCTTAAAGAAAACTATTTATATTACCCCCTATGCCCTTGACATCACTAGGTTGCCATGGGTCCAGAATACAAGCGAAATTTATGACAAGTTGGGCATCGTTGATGAAGAGGAGCATCAGTTGGGCAGCCAACGTTCAAAGATTATCTGTTGCCAGAAAATTTCTTATTGCTATACTAATTAGAGCGCAAGCGGCATGTAATATTCTATGGACTTTAGAAGTAATAGAGCGTAATGATTTTATATTTATTGTCAATATTAGTGATTGAAAGCATCTGCTTTTTTTATTGACTCCGCCGCTATGCTGAGCAGCTCTTTTTTTTTTTCCCTCTTAACGATATAATATTCACACTATAAAACTCTCTTCTATCACACAATTGGAAGAATAAAACCAAATTTAAATAACTGAGAACATTAAAAACACAAAACTACCTTTCAATGCCGGCTAATAAATGTAGAAAATAATTTACATACTTATGTGATAACATGCAATAGATTGGTCATGATCGTAGTTAATTATATTTAATACATGATACATAATGTCATGTGGAATGCGTGTGCTAACGCGACGTGCCTTGGGAGAAAGCAGCGACTTGCTACGCATTATTGAATCTGCTTATTGTTGTTTTTGTTGATATGTTTGGCTTTGCTCGAGGCCTTTTCAATTTCATAACTTTCTTTCGCTCTTTGCGTGCTAACAAGGACTGAAACAGCTTCTAGTATTTGTGTTAAATATGCTTTCAAAGTCTTCTAATTTATATAGGTATTCAGATAGTGTGTATCTATTAATAAGCCCTAATTAGGCCGTTAAATCGCTGAATATTTGCTTTTGCCTTGTTTGACGTTGATTTGTTTGCCGTAAAGAACTCATTCTATGTTCTTTCTTATTTTAAAGAACAAAATTCAATTAATGCATAATACAGTATGGCAAAGTATACTAATATAATAATTTTCCATTAATTCTCACAACTTTATTCATAAATTCAATCTCTGAAAATTTTCGTCTCATCTAAAAAATACACTGCTGCTGTTCCGCTATTCGACATCGCAATACAACAAACGCTCAAACGGTTTTCATTGTCTCATTAGATAATTTTTTTTTGTGAAAATGTTTTTTGCCTACCTATTAAACCAGAGCTCTCAATATTCCGCAATTGTTTCATTCGAATAAGCCGTAAAGTGCCTTATAAATCAACAATCGAAACAAATAAACAATGTTTTTAAATTCTTGGGATGTTATTTACAGGAAAGTTTTATAGATCCGCACAGCACATGTCGAGATAATCAGATTTTTTTATAATTAAAACTTAGATTTACTGTATCAAAAAACAGCTTAAAAAAAACTTATA